>NC_140822.1:3655000-3742500 GCF_050613455.1 Vespa mandarinia
AATAAAATAATAATAATAATAATAATAATAATAAAATTAATAATAATAATAAAATAATAATAAATAAATAATAAAATAAATAATAAAATAAACAAAATAATAATAATAAAATAAATAATAAAATAAGTAAAATAATAATAATAATAAAATAAATAATAAATAATAAAATAAATAAAATAATAATAATAATAAAATAAATAATAATGATAATAATAATTATAATAATAATAATGATGATAATAAAAAGAATCCGTTCGTTTAAAAACTCACAGTAGCTGTGATAACGAGGGTGTACTCGCGATCGCCATTATCGTAATCCAATGGTTTACGTAATATCAAAGCTGTTCTATGTCCGGATTCAAGGGAAAATTTTCCCTGTTCGTTTCCTTTAACTATAGCATAATGAATATCACTGTTCGGTGTATTTGGTTTGTCCCCGTCGACTGCATGAATCCCACGGAATATTGTAACACCTGAAATTCGTCCAACAACGAATTTCTTTGATATATTATTCAAGTAAAGAATTTATTTCATAACATTAAGATTCAATATTTCTCGTCATTAAAATCTTATTATTTTTGTGATAATAAAAGAGAAATTAACTCGAACTAACTTCCTTTACTTCTTCTTCTTCTTCTTCTTCTTCTTCTTCTTCTTCTTCTTCTCTCCGTCTATCTATCTATCTCTTTCTAACTATCTCTTTCTCTTTCTATATTTTGAATTCCAACGAGAGACACTCCAGCGAAATTTGACAAAACTTTAGGATTAAACGAAATGGATCTAGCAAAAGGAGTAGAAAGGAAGGAAGTAAAGGGTGAGAGGGAGCGGGGAAAGGGACAAGGAAAGATAGTCTTTCGACTTACGGAAATCCTACTTTGTTATAGGTCAACGAATTCATCGTAATCTCGTTCAAAATTTCGTGGAACAAGAATCGTCCCCTTGAAAATTCTTCCATTGGAGGAATTTCAAGAATTGAAATATATTTATATTATTATTTTAATATTTTCTTTATAAAAATTCTATTGAGAATCATTCATCGAATTATCCATTAATAATTTTCATTCGTTTATGTCAATGTCATTTTGTTTTTTTTAAAAGGGTGAATTTCAACGGATGAAATAATTAACTGTGCTAACTACTTCGGTTAATATTTAAATCAGATTTGATAAAAGAAAAATTAAAAGTAACAAAGCGTCGAATTTATTTAAATATATATATATATATATCACTTCTCTCTCTCTCTCTCTCTCTCTCTCTCTCTCTCTCTCTCTCTCTCTCTTCTTCGTTTCTAATGGAGAATTTTAAAAGTGTTCATGAATCTTTCAGTATCCAATAGCTTTAAAAACACAGTTACTCGTCGTTTGTCTTAAATTGAAATGGATATACTTAGAGAAGAAATAAGAACAAAGTATTTTGAAAACGATTTGGCATAACTTCATTTCATTAAAGTTAGATAAACTTAAACTTGTCATACATACATATATATGTATATATGTATATGTACATATTTAATGAAAATAAATAGTTAAGTATAATAAATATGTCTTACCGGTCGATGTAAGCTCATCCACTGTCACATGATAAGGAGCATCGATAAATTCTGGAGCATGATCATTAATATCCTCGACGTATACGGTGACTGATAAATGCGATGAGACCTGAACAACAAAAACGTACACGTCTATTTAACTCTCATTTATTTGTAATTTTTAATCGATCCAGTTGAAGGATTAAAATTAAATTTTTTTCAATTTTAAATTATATCAAAAATTAATTGTCATAAATAATGTTGTTCGACGTTATTGAAAATTATTAAAATAATTGATGTTATCGATGATTGTATCGTTAAGGAAACTAAGAAAAAAAGAAAAGAAAAGAGAAAAGATAAATTTCATACGGTACTTATATTATTTAAATACGTTCACGATATTCAACTAAACTTTTACGTATTTTCTCACGGGGAAAAAAAATCGATTTAAATAGACGATATCACGGATTAGGAATAGATATGGTAAATAGATATACAGTTAAGCTCTTAGCAGTATCACGATTTTTAATCTCCGTTATTCAACAGGATGAAGAGAAGAATTCTCTGTGATTATCCACATGTTACTCTCTTTGGCTTATGTTATTAATTTTTCATTCAAACGAGAAAAGAGATTCTGAGAGTTACTGCTAAAAGACGAAAAAAGAAGAAAAAAGAAAGAGAAAGAATAAGTATTACGCTTTGGAAAATTCACTTGGAAGAGAAAAAAGATAATGATCTGATAAAGACCGAATTGACCGTACCTACATTCTCCTGTTAATGTCATTACGTAAATGTTTGTTAATGCATGACTGAACGTTAAAGAAAGGAAAAAAAAATATAAATAAGTAAGTGGAAAAAGAAAAAAAAAGAAAAAAAAAAAGAAAGTAAGATAGAAAGAAAAAATGTCCGTAATCATAAATGAAAATGAAAAGAAACAAAAAAAAAGAAAAAAGAGAGATAGCTTTAGTTTAGACCGGTTACCTAGAACGCTCTAATTAAACGTTTGACGAAAAAGCGAAAGTATGATATATACGAGAAAAAAAAATATATATGTATACATATATATACATATATATATATATATATATATATATATATATATATATTTATATTTCTATATGTATTTGAGCATTCACCAAGGTGTCTCTGCCATCGGTATAATCACAGATGACCCGGAACTTTAACAGATTTCTAGGTGATTCCGCATCGACCAGATCCTCCAATGAGTGTGCCAACGTCACTGAAACGTGAGTTCCATTCACGTCTTTGTAAGAAAAGAAACGACTGTCCTCTTCCTGAAACATTAATACATTTCATAAGGAAAAGAAAAAAAAAGAAAATAAAAGAGAAAAGGAAGAAAGAAAAAGAAATCAAACGACGTGCGTCCTTTTCGTTTTTTTCTATTTTCTTTTTTTCTTTTTTTTTTTTTTCATTTCTCTTTCAAATAGACCTTATTATCTAACAAAAAGTTCAACTAAATGAATGAGAGTTTCGAAAAAAAGAAAAGAAAGAAAAGAAAAAAAAAACGAATGAAATGTACCTTGTCCACTGGAATAATAGTAAGACGATTTCTAGGATGTGCTTCCAAAGATAATATCTCTGATCCCTCCCGAAGATTTTCTGGTACTCTTACGAATTTCAAATATTCTCCGATTGGATAAAATTGACATCCTGAAAGAAAATTTACAAATCAAATATACAAGTGCATAAATTCTATATAATAATTTTAATATTACGTACTCGTAATAATTAGCTTTGATCAAATTGATCAGCTTGATTAAATAATTAGCTTGATTAAATAATCAATGTTACGTACGGCAAAACGTACAATTAATTTTTATTATCAAAAAAGAAAAAAAAAGAAAAAAAAAAAAAGAAAGGAAAAAGAAAAGTAATTTTAAATCGATCACGATCATTGGAACAACGGATATTATATAAATAATTTGAAAGATAACGTGTTTTTAATAAATCGCAATAAATATCAAATCGAAACATCTCAAATATTAATTATTTATAATATATCATTATATTATTATTATTATTATTATTATTATTATTATTATTATTATTATTATTATTATTATTATTATTATTATTATTATTATTATTATTATTATTATTATCATTATTATTATTATATTCGATTGATATAAATCATTCTGTACAATTGATTGAATTTAATATTAATCGATCTATTATCACATATAATGTTTACAAATTTGTTAAATATAAATCATAGTGCAAATTCGATGCAATTCGAAGTGCACAGAGTACGATGATCTTAGCGTGATGGGCATAGAAGGAAAAAAAAAAAAAAAAAAAAAGAATCTCTCTCCCAAGTTTCCCGCCCCCTATCCATCCACCCACTCAGCACAAATACAAATCTATTCGAGAACTCGTACGAGCCATCGATCGTTTCGTAATCGTTGTTTTAACCTTTCGCAATGTATTATTTTTGCTTTCAGTCGTGCGTAAAATATAATTTTCTCGAGCAGCAAACTACGACCACGTTGTAATACAACATATAAACGAATTAGTATTTGCGAATTAAATATGTTTTGTATATACATAAAATATGTTCTTCGAAATGTATATATGTATACATATATAAGCGTGTACGTAAAAGTATACTTTAAGTGAAAGGAATCGGCGATGATATTTCTTTTCTTTTTTTTCTTTTCCTTTTTTATCTGTTTCTTTTTTTATCTTTTTTTTTTTTATTTTTTTTTTCTTTTTTTTTTTTTTATTTCTTTATTCCTAACGAATTTACATATAGACCATATTTATCGGCAAACTACATTAATCCAACTACCTAACCGATCTTTATCTCGCTTCAAAGAAAATCATTGAGCGTGGCGAAGAACTAGTTACAGGTTCTACAAATGATATCGACGTCGTAACGACAACTCGACGAGTTATTACAAAAATATTTATTATACCAAAAACTAATCGAAAAATTGTATCAACTACGAACGTCTTATTTCCTATATTTTTTCTTTTTCTTTTTTATTTTTTTTTTTTCCTTTTCTTCCTTTTTCTTTTTCTTTTTATCCTCGACATGAGGCGTAAGCCATAAGAGATATCAATGCGTTTCATTAAGCTTGAAAAAATTTGTCAAAAGATCGACAAATTGAAGAACGTAGAAATATTTTGAGAAATGTCTAAAGAAATTCTCGTTTGAATTCTATTAACAACATTTAATGAGTTATTCAACATTGAATTTCGCATAAGCTAGGGGAATTCAGATTTCGATCGAAAGTTAGAACGGCGTTAGAAATTCGTAAATAAACGATTCACGACTTGCACGTACCGCAAGCACGTAAATTGTAACCGAGAAAGTTTTAATAACGTAGTTGTCGTTGAAGTTACGCAAACGAACGGAAGAGAGGTCTCGAACTCGTGTCCCTCACTATGTCCCTCTTAATCCTTTTGCTTAACCGATCTCTCGTTTTGTCTAGTTTAACTAGAGATTTCGATCCGGGAACATAAAAAATAATTTATTATTTACAATTTTTTTTCTTTCTCCTTCTTTTTTCTTTTTTTTTTTTTTTTTTTTTTTTTTTTATATATATATAACAAAACACATACAAAATGACACATTCACACTTTTACAATATCTTATTATACCAATATTATATTTTGAAGATGTAAAAAGTTGTAGAATATTCTTTTTTGGTTTTAATTTATTTTTTTTTTCCTTTTTTATTCTTTTTGTTATTAAAATATCAAAAACGTTCATGTCGCCTCTAATGATTATTGCGTCTGAAAGTATTTTTGGTAAATTTGAAAGTGTAAAAATATCGAGAAAAAAAAATGTTGTGCTCCGTGAAATTTTTGACGAAGTGAATTTTTACGAGAGTAAAAAAAAAAGAAAGAAATAAAAAAGAGAGAAAAGAATTCGTATTATTTTCTAATGACACTTTAAAGTTAGGCATAATTTCTTTCTTCGTTAATTTTTCTCTTTTTTTCTTTTTGTTCTTTTTAAATCGCTTCTCGAACAATTCTAAATTTCCTTAAGTATTAATAAATATGATTAGAACTCAAGATATTATAAGATTCAGTATTCGTAAAAAAAAATATATATATATATATTCCTTTAATTAAAAAAAAAAAAAAAAAATTGATCTATATCGAACAATTGATTGTTGAGATATTTCTCCCGTTCATCGGCAATTTTTAAATTGACATTTTCAAATGAAAATCATATTTAAAAGTTTCTATTGTTACTGATCGAACTGACGTATGTCGCGAGATAACTTCGATTATTTTAAGAATTTTTGAAAATTTCCTTATAACCGCATATTCCTATTCCACGTCGAAGAAATTACAAAATCTAAACGATTAAAAAATAAGGAAAAAAAAAAAAAAGGAAAAGAGAAAAGAACAAGAAAAAAATGAGAGAAAAAAAATAATCCATCTATGAAAAAAATCTAAACCCTTAATCTTCCCTCAAATGATCTTCAATGATATATATATATCATATATATATATATATATATATATATCATATATCATATATATATATAATATATATATATATATATATATATATATATATATATATATAAGGTCTATAATAAATTCCATCCTCCTTGTACATAAGTACGTATGTACGTATGTATACGTATGCTCCAAAAAAAAAAAAAAAAAAAAGAAAAGAAATCAATCAATTAAAAATCAAAAAAAGAAATGAAAAAACAAATCGCAGTAACATAAGCTGAGAGCTGACATGATGGATAAAAAAAAAAATTGAAACTTTATTTACTAGTTCTCTGGAATGGCTAATCCATCGTATGGGAGATCACATGACAATACAAAGTAGGATATGAGCACGATGCCATCACTAAATCCCACAAGGTCTTTCAACGTTTTCTAACGATACCCCTTCTTGTGCGTGCGTGCCGAAGAAGGAACACAAGAATTTCTCAGGATTGTATCAATGGAGAAAAGAGAATTAATGATACTTTTGCATTGCACTGCATCTTAGTTGTTTCGATCGTATATTAAGCATGAGATACACATACAAATAGACAGCCATTTCTTCTTTTAAATAAATAAATATATATATATATATATATGTTCTTTTTCTTCTATATATATTTTTGTTCTTTATTTTCTGTTCTTCTTCTTCTTCTTCTCATTTTTTTCCTATAAAATCAAATCTAGATTGAATCTCTCTACGTTCGTATATATTATCGCGTTAGTTGTATTATCGTTTCATTTCATTTTCTTTTTTTTATTTATTTATTCCCTTTTTTTTTTCTTTTTATTCACTCGTATATCTTACTCTTCTTACATATAACGGAAATAACTAAATTTCCGTCGTGATAGGAAAAAGAAAAAAAAAGAAAAAAAAAAACAAAAACAAAAAAAAAAAATGAAAAAAGAAAGAGACAAAGAAAATGGAAAGTAATCGTATTAAAAGTAGAACTCGGAACATTTTTAACAAACGATAATTATTCCCGTTCCTTTTACTTTATTAAACTTAACTATTTAAAATTGTTCAAGCGTATCGGATGGATCTAATAAATTAACCGAAAAAAAAAGACTATAAAATCAAAAAGTCACGATATTATCGAAAGGTAACAAGCCATTTATTTCTCTACTCGTGTGTGTGTGTGTATATATATATATATATATATATATATGTGTGTGTGTGTGTCTGTATGTGTTTTATCGTCCAACATTACCTAAACTTAGAATTGGTAATAACCAGGTTTTATTTAAATTATAGTTACGTAACTTACGCTACTTCTTTCTGAAAAGAACATTTCAATAATTATGTAATTTTATATACAGATATACATGTATATATATACATATATACATATATATATATATAATCATCGATCAATATTCATATTTTTTACATTTTATTCGGTCTTTCTAAAAATAACGAAAAAGAGAAAGAACAGTAAGGAAAAGATGAAGATGAAAAAGAAGAAGAAGAAGAAGAAAAAAAAATTAAAAATATTATTATATACCAATATTTCTTCTATGAATTTCACTTTAAGCTCGTATACAGGCAATTTCACTTTAGCCATGGTATACGACGTGATATAGCTTAACGTAATGCAACGTAATCGAATTCTTCCGGTTATTCGAAAAACGATGAAAAGATTGAGAGTTACGAAGGTGCGTATCTCGTGCAATAAAAAGAAAAAGAAAAGAGAAAAGAAAAAAAACAGAAAGAAAGAAAGAAAGAAAGAGAAAAAAGAAGTAGGAGAAGAAAGAAATGAAAGGAGCAAAAAATGTAATCGCCGTACAAGTGAAATATTCTCAATACTTAACAAGATATTTTATACGTGATAAATAAATTTATTCATTTTATTTTTCTTTTTTTTTTTTTTTGAAAATAAAAAGAAAACGAGTGGCATTGATATTGAATACGATAATTAATAATTATCAATGATCAATTATTAATCGTCAAATCGAAAAGATATTAATCGATCCGATTAGAAGGTTTAATTCTGTCGGGTTGATATTTAAAGAAAAATAAAAAAAAATAAAAAAAAAATAAAAATAACAGAAAAAAAAACAGAAAAGAGAAAGAAAAAAAAAAAGGAGAAAAAAGAAGAAAAAAGATCTCCAACAAATAGGAAAGCAAATACGACGTTTCAATGACCACAGTGAAAACACACAGTGATCCATCGCGTATACGACTGGTGTATAGCCCCCAAGCGAAAGAAGTTTCTATATCTTACTGAAAAGATCGTATCTCAATTTATTCGGGTCGCACAACTATCGGATTCCCGATACGATCGGATTTCAGGCTCGTGCGATGCAATGTTACACGTTTACCCTTCCTACGTTTCTACGTGTACGATCGTTTCACGGATAATACTCACAATCGAAGTGATTTTTACGATTAACTTTATATGTACATATATATATATATATATATATATATATATATATATATATATAGAGAGAGAGAGAGAGAGAGAGAGAGAAAAAGAGAAAGATATGTGTCAAAAACGAATCTTATTTGTTATAGATTTAAAAAAAATAACATATATATGTATATATATACAAATATTATATATTATAATATATAAATATTATATTTGTATATACATATATATATATAAATATAAATACATAAATAATATATAATATAATATTTGTGTTCATATAAAAAAGATATAATAAATATATATATATATATATATAAATAGTATATAATTATATTATAATTATTACTATATATTATATTATATATTCTTATTATATTACTTATTATATATATATATAAATAATATATATAATATAATATATATATATATTTATTATTGTATACTATAATATATATATAATAAATATATATATAATATATAATTATATCATAATTATTACTATATGTTATATTATATATTCTTATTGTATTACTTATCATATAACTACATAATATTACTACATACTATTATTACATATATACATATATATATATATGTGTTTGTATAAAATTCTTTAGTTATATGTAGAGAACGTATTAGAATTCTTTGAAATATCCTAGCGAACAAAGTTGATCGAGTATTGCATGTGAGGCCACAGGTGTACGTCAAACTTACTTATCACGTTGGACTTTCACCATATCGCAAAGAGATTGGTGTACGTTTTACGATAGCCATAGACGTACATACATACGTACATACATACAAACATATACATACAACATACATACATACATACATACATACATACTAACTAACTTCTCAGTTTTTTTCCTAACGAGTTTCTCCACCTTTAAACGTCACTATCTCCGGTCTGAGTAATACTCCTGTTAAATGCACTTTATTATACATTAAATATACCCACTTATATAGTAGAACATATTACATGGATATGTAATGTTATTACATAGCAGTCAACATATGTAAATAGACAAATAAACAAAACTATTTATTTCTTATAATATATATATCTAAATATATATATATATATATATATATATATATATAGAACATAAAGACATATAAAATCGTAGCTTTGAAAATCATCCCTATCCTAATTCAACTTCAAACATGGACGATAACGCGAACAAGGCACGATTTAAAGCCAGAAAATTGCTACTACAGCTTGACTGTGTATGAAACTGTGTCAATGTCGTCCTCGTCCTCATCGTCGTCGTCGTCGTCGTCGTCGTCGCGGCAAACTTAATTAATGGAAATTCAAAACGAAAACTTATCAACTCGAAATTCGTTCTTTGGCTATAGGCAGCACACACACACACACACACACACACACACATATATATATATATATATATTGATGCTAAATAATGCTACTAGATAGAATATTAATCCAGTGAGAGATAATTTCTTAAGGAGTAACCGAGCGTAACTTTTTTCATCCGAGGTAAGAGCTCGAAGAAGCTTAAAACATTTTGTGATAAAGGATCGTAAACAAATGAGAAAAGGAGCCGAACCGAAAGCTTCGTAAGAAAATCCGATTGTCGATTTGATCTCTCTCTCTCTCTCTCTCTCTCTTTCTTTTTCTCTTTCTTTCTCTTTCTATATCTGTCTATCTCTCTCCATTTTTTTTTTACTTTTTTCCATTTCTTTCTTCCTTTCTTCTCTTTGAAGCCGATCTCTCTCCCTCTTCATATACACAGCTTCATTTTCGCAAGCTCTCTTTCTCTCTCTCTCTCTCTCTCTCTCTCTCTCTCTCTCTCTCCCTCTCTCTCTCTCTTTCTCTCTTTCCCTCTCTCTCTCTCTTTCTCTCTTTCCCTCTCTCTCATTCCGTTTATCTATCTATCTATCCATCTCACTTCTTTTTCGGTCTATTCGAAGCAAGGAAGATTACTTTCGAGATATGAACGGACCAAGAAGAAAAAGAAAAAGAAAAAGAAGACGAAAAAGGAACGAGTCCTGCATCTTCGTCAAAATATTGTCCAATGTGACAATACGCGTTCTCTTAGGTATAAACTACTATACACATTTATATATATATATATATATATATATATATATATATATATATATATTCAAGAGAGTGTTCGTATTTAAAATTGAAAACACAAGAATATATATTTTTCCTACTTCGCGCAAGCCGTATAAGAAATTATTTCCTTTTTTCTTTTCTCTTAAAAAAAGCTTTAATTCTTGGAGGATACGATTGTGTCGAGAGAAGAAGAGGAAGAAAAAGGGAAAAAAAAGCAAAAAAATAAAAAATAAAAGGATCCTTTATAAATTGAACTCTCTCTCTCTCTCTCTCTCTCTCTCTCTCTCTCTCTCTCTCTCTCTCTCTCTCTCTCTCTCTCTCTCTCTCTTGTGCAATAATAAAATAATCGTGTGTTCTTGTTTGATAATTAACAAAAAAAAAAGAAAAAAAAAAATAGGAAGAAAAAAGTTTCGGTATATCCCATTGTAATACTCTTAATTAAATATTCTTCTTACATACATACATACATACATACATACATACATACATACATACATATATATATATATATAATAAAATATGTACAAACTGTTTACATATAATATTACTTACGTATTTGTATTATTTCAAATGGCTAAACACAACTAACCCTATATACGTGTACATATGCACGAACTAACATGCACGAACGAGTAAGCTCGTTCCTAAAGCTTTGACGGAAGTGGGACAAGGTCGGCAAGCTTTTTGCACGTTTCCGTAGTTCCTTCCAGTCTTCCAGTTTTAGAATAACGCTGTCGTGGACGTCGTCGTACAAGAACATATATAAATATATATATATATATATTTGTACGTATGCGTGCGTGTTTTTAATATGTAAATGTGGCTTCTCACATTTCCTTATACGATACAACGCGTAAACTACAACACAGACACATACACGTATACAGGACTTATATACCTTAAGATTTGCAATTAATTAATCGGTACGCGCTTGAATTCAACAGCGAATGCTCGTTAATGAAGTATAAAGGAAAGAATGAGAAGTATAAAAAAAAGAAAAAAGAAAAGAAAAGAAAAAAAAAAAAGAGTAACTTGAATACTAACGAGGCCACGATCTCACGATTGAAATGATAATCGTGAGAATGAACGAGGTCCGGTCCATCTTTGGACGTAGACGCTTAACTACGAATAGCTAAGTCTACTATAAACCATTTTAAATGAATTCGCAAACTCGTTCTGTTCTCGGATCTACATTATAAAATTATAAAATTATCATCGTATTAAGTGAAATTCACGAATTTTTATTGATCATCGGAATCGACAAGGAAAAAAAAAACTTGTTTTCATATATAGTCAATAAATCATCTTCCTCCGTTCCCTTTCCCTCTTCTTCTACTCAATCGCCATTCTTTACCTCCGCCCCTTACCTCCCTCTATTCCCGCCCCACACCATTCACTTCTTTCTCGCCACCATCACCATTGCCGCCACATTCAAAATTTTAATATAGCATTAATAAATTATTAATTATTCATCGTTAATATAATATAATATAATACAATATAACAGTATTTAAAATTATTATATTATATATTGTATCACAATATAATGTAATATAACAATATTAAAAATATTACATTATATTATAATGTAATGTAATATAATATAATGTTATATATTAATCGAAGCGCCGATATTAAATCTTAATTATTTTCCTTAAAGCGAAACATTAGTGGAATTAATTTTTTGAAAATTTAAAGATCCCAGTAAATCTTCCTTTTTTCACGTAAGAATGAAATTCATTGCGATTACATACTCCTACCTGCCACGTGGTCGAGTCTAACAAAGAGAACCGACAATAAAATGATCCACGATAACGCTGACGATAACGATGACGACGACGACGACGACGACGATGACGATGACGATGACGATGACGATGACGCAGACGACGATGATGATGATGATAATGATGACGATGATGAGGTGGACCAATATTTTCTTCCTCTTGACGACATATTCTCTCCTCTTCCGCTAACTGACTCCTCAAGTCGTTCTTTCGAACATCCCTGTAAAAGAAATTATTCGCAATGAGTCGTGAGTACACTTAAAGTGGAAATCACAAGCGTGACGATACATTTTCTATAAAGGGAGGGGAGGGAAGGGAATGGGTGGAGAGGTGGAGAGACTGAGGAAGGAGGGAGGGGAATAGTGGGGACTGGGATGAGGGACTACTGACGGTGAGGGAGGAAGAGAGAAAGAGGGGGAATCTTCGTTCGAGCCACGTACGCACGAGCTCATGCCCTCATAAAAAGCACTTTGCTCCCGATCCTTGGCTATGCTTCTTGATAAAGGAAGGTAAGGGGGGCAAAGGGAAAGGGAGAAGGAGATAGGTAGAGGGGTAGAGGGGAGGCGGCGTCGAATAACGAGCAGCACAAGATTTTTATCGTACAGGAAGAGGTCGGGAGAAAGGAGAATATAAAAAAGAAAAGAAAAGAAATAGAAAGAAAAGAAAAGGAAAGAAAGGAAAATAAGGAAGATAAAGAAGATTATTAAAAGAAAAAAAAAAAAAACGAGTCTCCCTCGAGCCCAATAATATCAATGTCGTGAATATGATAATTAATGTATCGATGATGCGATAATTCTTTAGGGGAAAAAAAAAAAAAAGAAAGGAAAAGAAAAGAAACGAGAAAAAAAATAGATATAGGAAGAAATCAATAAAAAGATTAATTTCTAATTTGCAAGTATGCGTATACGTTTCTTTTCTTTTTTTTTTTTTTTTTTTTTTTTTTAAGGAACAAAGATGACAAGTATTATATTTTGAAATAAAAGAACACGCTATATAACCGAATGCTGTATACAGGGGTTATAATAAAGATAAAGATCTCGGAGTAATATTTAACCGAAATGAAAGGACTTTCACTTAGGCAGTCCATACAAAATAATATTCGTACGATCTCTAGATTGTTAAGAATTCTAAGTTAACTGCCAACACGGACTTTTCTATTTAATGAATAGGTAAACGGTAAGTGGTAAGTACTTCATCGGCACTAATACTTGTTCTTATTATTTTTCTAAGAATTAACGATCTCGAACACCGTAACGCAAACTTAAACAAATAATATCGCGAAAATTAAGGACGCGTGCGAGAGAGAGAGAGAGAGAGAGAGAGAGAGATGAAGGGAGGGAGGGAAGGGAGGGGGCGTGCTGGAAAGGTGGAAATTATTCAATAATAAAAATTCATTTTGCTTTGGTGAATTAACGTGAAAATACGTGACAGACTTTTTACCCCATATACGATTTCACTTTCGACGAAGCGAGCGATCGTAACTCGAGCAAATCGATCGTTATGCGATTCTCGACTAGCAACAAGTTTTATTATTTAAAATAATATATTCATTATCTATTATTATCGATGATCGTATATATTATAGATACATATGTATATCTATTAATTAAAGTATAGTAATTATATACATATATATATATATGTGTGTATATACATATATACGTATACATATAGTAGATATTGACAAATAATGACACTTTCTCTCTGTATACAAAACTTTCTTTAATAAATTTAACTAATTTTGCTAATGAAAAGAAGAAAAAAAGAAAAGAAAAAAAAAAAGAGAAAATAAAAAGAAAAGAAAAAAGCAAAACGAAAGCATCCGAAATTATGAAAATTCAAAGAGAAATAAAGAAACTTTACGAGTTAATATCAATGATATATGTCTAAAAGATAATATAAAATACATCGATACAACGATTGTACGATCATGTATCTTCGATGTATGTAGCTCCTTCTCTTCCTCCTCCTCCTCCTCCTCCTTCTCCTCTTTCTTCTATTATATGTGAAAAATATTGACTGACCTTGTAAAACACAGAGTAGAAACTAAACCAGGTAGACGATGATGCTCGAACTTGATGTAAAACGAGAACGGATTGTCTATTATTATTACACCTCTCCAGAATCATGCCAAAACGAGATGAAACTCTTATTGTTCGTATTAAGTACACCGGTATTCGTACAAGGACACCGTGATAGACACTAGGTTTTAAGATCGATCTCGATCACTCGTAAGACACGATCGAACTGAGTTGTCCTTCCTTCATCAAATTTTCTTATTAACGAATCTACTCTTTCTCTCTCTCTCTCTCTCTCTCTCTCTCTCTCTCTCTCTCTTTTTTAGAACAAGTTACTATTCGGACACTATAAGAGGTCTACAACTTTCGCCCAGTTTCACGTTTCACGAGTGACTGGCATTGGTTAACGTGCTCGAACGAATAACATTCGTCTAGTAAACAATGTCGAATTTGAAAAATGACAACGACGTCCATCGAATGTCCAAAGCCCACCACCATCACACCATCACCATCGCCATTACCATCTCACCACTACCACCACCAACTATCATCAACTACCACCACATACTATCATTACTACCACCACTACCATTACCATTACCACTACCACTATCACTATTACTACCACCACCAATCTCGGTATACTCTCTCAAATAAAAATATCTAGAAAGTTGACGGTATATGTATATCGACGGTGTAAGATATATACGGCAGTCTTCTTTTAATGTGACATGAGACGTGCTTGACCGATGATACCACAAACAGTTTCGAACGTTTAACGGCACGAGAGCGGGAAAGGAATGGTAAAATGTCTTTCACGTTGTTAGGTGCACCTACCTACTACTATCTTAGAGAAAAACCCCTTCTCTCTGTTACAGGACGTTCGTCCTTTCGCTTTCAGCGGCCACTGACCACTTCTTCGACCGTTCGCTAGCTTGCTTGCTTGCTTGCTTGCTTGCTTGCTTGCTTGCTTGCTTGCTTTCTTACTCGCTTACTTGCTTGCTTACTTACTTGCTTGCTTACTTACTTGCTTGCTTATTCGTTCGTTCGTTCGTTCGTTCGTTCGTTCGTTTACCTCTATGTGTTCGACACTCTCTCAATGCACTCAATTGCACTCTGCACTTTTCTTCTTTCTACAGTTTCTTCGATATCGACTCTCTCGTAAAACTTTTCATCCTCTTTTCCATCCTTTCCTATCCTTTCTCATCCGCGTATAAATACTTAACCGAACGCACCAATAATCATGCGAATTAATCATCTATCAATTAACATTGTTATTATTATATTATGAATCATATCATTTCGTTTCATTTCATTTTATTTGATTTGATTTTCTTTTGTTTTCTTTTCTTTTCTTTTATTTTATTTTATCTCGTTTGATTAAAGTTGTTCTAAGAAATCCTTGGACTAAGTCGATGGCCTCCCTCCTTCCCTCCCTCCCTCTCTCCTTCTCTCTCTCTCTCTCTCTCTCTCTACTTTAGTTTTATTATCCCTTTTTGCCGAATGAATTCAATTGCAAAAACAAATATACATAGTCAATTTTATCTTAAACAGATAATCATAAAACTTATTATAATGGATCAATCATAAATATCAATAGTATCGTTAATTATATTCTATTTTCTAAGTTTAATATTTTTCTATATTCGTAATTAAAATTGTTAATAGAAATTTAAGAGAATTTTAAACGTTCTTTTTTATTTATTATTATCTTAGATGAAAAAAAATTTTTTCCTAATATCATTGACATTTACTTAGTTTCACTTACTTCGTAAAACATAACCAACGTGACATTCTAAGTCAAGAATGGTGATGTACGAATACCATTTGACGTTATTACTGTTTCGAAAAGACACACGATATGTTAACGTCGATACCATTGTTCCAATTCATATCTGTATATGCTCCAGACGATTCGGAAACAATAGAAGGAAGAATCTATGAAGGCAACCTTGATAAAATCGAATAGAATAGAAGGGAGACTATAACGACAATTGACATATTGACAACTCATGAATATTATACATATTTCATTGACAATACTCTCAATAGAGAAATCATAGATCGATCGACGATTGTGATCTGATTTAGAATAATATCGTAAGATATATTTGAATAAAAAAAGAAAAAGCAAAATAATGACTTATTATTCAGAAAGAGAAAAAGAGAGAAATAGAGAGAGAGAGAGAGAAAGAGAGAGAGAGAGAGAGAGAGAGAGAGAGAGAGAGAGAGAGAGAGAGAGTGAAAGTAGGAAAAAATATATATATAAATGAGAGAAGAATTTGATTGGTTCACTTTCGAGTAAGCCACCAGTCAAGTGATATTTTCACTTTCGTTCGCTCAGATTTGCAGCCGCCTTGATCCATTGATCTAACGACCAGAAGCAAACGTGTTACGCTTCCTACCTTCACCGTTGTTATAACTTCTAATCGTTTTTCTTTTTGTTTCTTTTTTTGTCATGAAAATGTTCGACGGTAAGAGATAGTTTTCTTTTTTTTTTTTTCTTTTTTTTTCTTATCAATGACGATGACAATAGATGATGAGATAATATAGTACTTCGACAAAAAAAAATGTTTGAATTACAATGAGATAATTCTTTTTTTTTTTTTAATAATATTTTTCGACTTCGTCCAAAAATTTTACGATATATCGTATTGATAACGGTAAAACTATTCTTTCATTCTAAACATGGCAAAAAGTTAAATCGAAGTCCGATCATGATCAAGGTAGCTCGAAACTAAGCTATCCTTGTATAAATTATCCCCTAAAATAGTCATGTCTTTCTAAGTTTATCTCTGGAATTTTAATTCGTTGGAATAAAATAAATGTACATTTTGTATCAAACAAAACCGGAATTTTACACGTTCTTAATATAAATGGTTACATATCGTCTGTACGTATAATACATTTAATACGAAATGAATAATAAATTATTAGCTAATTAATTTGCGACGCTTTATAGAATTGAAAATGAAAAAGAAATAAAAAAGAAAAAAAATCAAAAATAAAAACCATCGTAAAGAGATATATATATTTTACTTTTTAATATTTATTTTATTTAATTTATTTCATAATAATAAATTAAAATAAATTATTAACAAACTTTTTGTCGATTGTTTGAAAAGATTTAACTTGATAATCGTTAAGAAAGGACCATTCTTCACTTAAAAATTGTCAATTAATTTTCGTTTATTCCACGCGTTAACGTGCTTCATCCACGTTTATTATTAACGTCGAATGGATAAATAACGAGTTGGAATTATGAATTACTTTGTTAGAGAAAAAGGTCACTGTTATAACCCAAGGGTACATAGTACAAGCCCTTCGATCGTTTATACACTGGACATTCGACACATCGTCTATGTATATATCTATGTATGTATATATGTATGTATGTATGTATGTATCTGTGTATCTACATTGTATTTTGTCTCGCGACCTTGTCCTTCTTCGGGAATCCGAAACAGCGAAGGACGTGCTCGAAAGATTTTTATTTCATTTATTTAAGGGAGAATGAAATTCTCACACCTACCGAAATCTCGACAGCATCAAGAGTTATTTAAATTTTAGAATTCTTAAGGAATTTCTAATGAAATTTTCTTATATCTGAACAAAAAAAAAACAGAAACAGAGAGAGAGAGAGAGAGAGAGAGAAAATAAATAATTAAATATATATAACAAATGATAATAAATGATATTATAAATAGATAACAAAGCTTATAAATAATTAAATTTATGTATATATATGCATATAAAAGAAATGATAAAAATTCGAAAAAAAGAATCGATAAAAATCTTTCTAATACAATCTTTTACTAGGTCATATAATTTTTAACCTAATTTCTAGGTTTTTAATTTTAAATCGACATATCCCGAAGTATATGTTCTGCGTAAATTCAATAAGCGTTTCGTGAAAAATTTATGAGGATTAATATTATTTAACTATTTTTCATGCGTTTCGTCTTAATATATATATATATATATATATATATATATATATATATATGTATACATAATTAAAAATCGAGAAGAAATGTATGTTCTTTAAATGTACGTTTTTTTTTAATCGCACGTTTACTCGTATAACAATTTAATTATTATTAATATTTAATCTATATTATCCATGAATATATAGATATCTATTTTATAAAATAGCTATTAACTTTTGAATGATATATAATTATTACTTTATAAAATAAAACGTTATAAAGTAAAATAATAATTATAAGACAGTATTGTTCCGTTAAAATTTCATGATTTCGTAAATGTTCCGTCGTAAGGAAATTTTTTTCAAAAATAATCCTAACCGTTATATCGTTAAAACAATTTCAACTCTTGGATTAATTCAAATGAAAGTAGGAGTGCAAAGAAAATGAAAAAAAAAAAAAAAAAAAAAAGAAAAAAAAATAAAAAGTGAAAAAAAAAGAGAAGGAAAAAAGAAAGAAAGAAAGAAAGAAAGAAAGAAAGAAAGATGGAAAGAAAATTAAAAAGGAGAAAATTAAATTAAAAGTCGTAGCCCGAAGTACTTTTCCTTGTTAAAATTGACGAGAAGTCATGATCGGTCGCTCGCATACAAGACGTTAACTCCCGTCGTTTCTTTTCACCATCGAACGACGACGTTACGTGCACTTTAAAATCCATCGAAAGTATGCGAAGGAAAGTGCTCTTTACTTTTTCACTTTTCCTAACTTCTTCTATGCATGGAAAAGAAAAAAAAAAAGGAAAAAAGAAAGGAAAAGAAAAGAGAAAAAAAAAAAAGAGAGAAAAAGAAAGAATGAAGAAAATTTACTACTTAGAAAGGATGAGCCAATTTGTACGCACATACACGCACACGTACGTCTATATATATATATATATATATATATATATATATATATATATATATATATATATATATGAATAGAGAGAGAGAAAGAGAAATATAATGACAATATAAATAATGGAAAAGAATTAGGAATGGTATAGCAAACAAATTATCGAATATCTCAGATATCATAATATAAATTAGATTCTAACGATTTATCTAAGTGGTCAGAATGGAGGATATAACATTTAATACATGATTCTAAATGGATGAGAATAAACGATATCGAGACGATAATAGAATTGTGACTTATGTACTTGGAAACTTAGGGGATATCCAATTTGTATGATTATTTAACTATCAAATTCATTTGGAGAACATCTCTATATAGGAAATAATAATGGTATTAAGGATAGTCGTTCGGTAAAATTCTAACTGATCGTAGAACCGTAAAAACCTGTTGTCATGCTCGAACGAGACTGCGTTTAACGCGTCGATACGTTTCAACGAAGTGAACGAATACTTTGATAATAAGTACCTTTCTCGATGGATGCTGAAAGCTTGAGAAAGAGAAAGAGAGAGAGAGAGAGAGAGAGGGGGAGAGAGAGAGAGAGAAAGAGAAAGAGTGAAAAAGAGTGAGATTTATTACATGGATTTATATTAGTCCTATGATCTCATCTTGAATTCATTCGATAGAATTCACATTAATCTTGATTCTCTTATTTGCCGAGAATTGTATAATACTTGAAGAACGAATTGAATCTCTCTTTTTCTATTCTTTTTTCTTCCTTTTTTTTTCTTCTTCTTCTTCTTCTTCTTCTTTTTCTTTTTTTTTCTCTCTTACTCTCTTACTCTCAATTTTATAAACTTTCCCGAATAATTATTAATTACGAAAATATTAAAAAATATTATCAAATGGTATTACGTCTATTAGTAAAAATATTTTATCGTTTCCTATTAATTATCGTTTCGTTGAAAAATATTTGATAGATTGAAATTGGTTCGAAGGAGTGTTTTAGTTTATTTTGGAAAGTTGGATAGAAAATAAAAAAAAAATAAAAAAAGAAATAAATAAATAAAAAAAAAAAAAACAAAAAAAAACAAAAGAAATGGACAAACTCATTCGAGTGGATAATTTTAAACGGATCGAATAAAAGAAAGATATTTAGACCATTTGATGTAATATTAAATAAGTACAATTAGTTTTCTAATGATCTTTGAAATTAATTTTTATGACAATGAATTTTTTTCCCTTCTTTTTGTTTCTTTTGTTTTCTTTTTCTTTTCTTCTTTTTTTTTTTTTTTTTTTCTTTTTCCTTACAGATCGATAGGACTCTCGAGTTTGACATTCTTATAAAAAATATCAATCGATCATAAGCAATATTTTAAAAAATACATGGATATAAAGTGTCCTTGCTTATCTGACGTTGGTCACGCTTTAACGAGCTCGCTCTATGCCCGAACGAATAACGAAAATTATAAGTAGAACTAAAACTAAATCTAATACTAAAACTAAAACTAAAATTGAAAAGATTGCGAATAACGTGTGTAAAATGCCATTTCTTATAATACGTCACGAGTGAGAGATTATTTAACGAACTCTTATCGAATAAACTGGTTTCAGAAATTATTGACCGGTTAGATTTCTCGATCAAATATAATTACCTATAATCGAATCGAATCGAATTGAATCGAATCCAAACGAATCAATTTTTTTTCCAGCAAGATGAAAATTATTCATTCCTTAAGGCTTTAGTTTCTTCGTTCTATCGACGAAATGTCGTTCACCGAACAAGATTACGTATACACAATTATCCAAAGTTTAATGAGAGACTTCGATGAAATCATTACGTTTCTCGTCAATATCGTTGATCGTTCTAACGAATTATGATCTATATATTTTCTATGTAATTATTATCTATATAACTTTCGACGATCGATTAAAACAAAAGTCATTTTAATCGATATATCTTCTTTCGGTTGAAGGAAAAAAAAAACAAACGAACAAACAAAATAAAAAATTCATTCACGTCATTTAAGAAATTAAAGAGAAAAAAAGGGAAAGAAAGAAAGAAAAAAATGACGAAAAATACATGAGATAAATTATACGAATATGAGTATTGTTGTGTCATTGAAAAAAAAAAAAAAAAAAAAAAAAATGATAATAAATGATTATCAAGAAAAGATTTCTAATAAGATCGATGATTGATGAGATGAGAATGAATGAAAAATCTGTAAAAAATTATACGTAGAAAAAAATTTCTTGCCGAACGTAGAAATAAATCTCTTCCCTCTCTCTCCCATCGCTCCCCCTCTTCTTCCTCCTCCTCCTCCTCCTCCTCTTTCGATAACTTCCGTTAATTAACTTTCATTGCCCTGGAAAAAGAATTCTCGCGTTCGCACGCAGTCTCTTCCGGCGCTACGCATACATACACATAAGACACACACATACATACTTATATATAAACAAACTGGTAAAGCTATTTTGTAATGCTTGCACGGTATATATTTATATATATATATATATATATATATATATATTTGTGTATGTGTATACGTGTGTTTATATCCCATAGAAGCGATTTAAAAGCGCTGATTCCTTAACGCTTTCATTATCGCAAACATTTCATCGAAACGTTTATGTTTATGCTAAATTATATATCAAGGCCAGGCTATGGAAAAATCAACGGAAAGAAAAAAAAAAAGAAAGAAAAGAAAAAAAGATGTAGAGAGATATAAAAGGGCATAGAAGAGTAGAGTTTACCTAAGCGTTTCGTTCGCGAAAAGTCTATGTGTACACAAACATTTACATATATATATATATGTATGTATGTATGTATGTATGTGCGTGTGGGTGTGCACCTGTATAAAAAAAAAAAAAAAGAAAAAAGAAAAAGAAAGGAACACGAGATCACACCTGGACGCTCGTCTGTGTTATTCGCCGTATCCTTTTGTACAAAATCCGATTGTAAAAGAGAGATTTCTCTCTTTAAAGTCAATGAGAGAAACTGAATTTTATCAGCACCGAGTTAACCACATAGCCAAGAGAGAGAATGGAATCACTAGCCGGAAACTACGGAAAAATCTTGTATTATTCGAAACAATCTTCTTTTTTCTCTTTTTGTTTCTTTCCTTTTTCTTTTCTTTTCTTTTTCTTTTTTTTTTTTTTTTTGTTAATTTTTGTTTTTTTTTTTTTTTGTTTTTTCCCTTTTTCTTTTTTTTTTAACGCGGATAGAAACCGATCGAGCGATCCTTTTGGAGAAAGGAAAGAAAGGAGGAAAAAAGAAAAATAGAAAGAAAGAAAAAAACAATGCTTTGCAACAATATAATATAATACTAATCACAAAAAATCTTGACAAATTTTATAATATATAAACGAATACGATCGAACGATTTGATTACTGTAAGTGAAAAACAAAAGAAAACAAAAGGATAAAAAATTAAAATAAATAAAATAAATAAGTAATAAAATAAAATGAAATAAAATAAAATAAATAAAAGTAAAGAAAAATAAAGAAAATAAATAAATAAATAAATAAATAGAAAAAAAGAAAAAAAAACTACTAGACGATACTTCGAAGGATCGTATTTAAATTATTATTTATCAATATTGTCGATGTGTCGATGTGTTTAAAAGTTAAAAAAAAACAAAAACTAAGTAAATAAATAAATAAATAAATAAATAAATAAATAAATAAATAAATAAATAAATAAATAAATAAATAAATAAATAAATAAATAAATAATTAAATAATTAAATAAAAAATAAAAAAATCTTCGCGATCCTTTTGCAGTTAAACGGAAGAGAAAAAAAATGTTTTTTCCCGACGGGGAAGAAAAAAAAAAGAGAAAGAAAAAGAGAGAAAAAAAAAAACAATAAAACGAAAAATAGTCCATCGATAATTCATTCGGCAATTCGCATGCATTTGCATCTTCGTTTCTGGGAGGAAAGTAACGCGGTTGGGTTTTAGTAAAGGTATATCGCGAAACGAAACGAGAGCGGGCTCGTTTAATGTGCGCTTCTCTTTCCCACCCCTCCCACCTATCCTACCCCATCTCTCTCTCTCTCTCTCTTTTTCTCTCTCTCTCTTTCTCTCTGGTCTATTGCAAACGAAACGGGCGGCCGATTTGAAATTCAAGCGCCGACTCCACGCTCGATCGCTCCTGGAATAAAGAATCCTTCTTTATTTTCTCGTCCCCTTTTTTCTCTTTTTCTCCTTCCTTCTTTCTTTCTTCCTTTCTTTCTTTTTTTTCCTTCTCCTTTCCTTTTTTTCTTTCCTTTTCTTTCTGTTGTTTCTTTTTTTTTTTCTTTATTCCACCCGTAGTCTCTCTCTCTCTCTCTCTCTCTCTCTTTTACACTCTATCCAATTCTCGTTCGTTTTGGATCAGCGGAGTTAACTCGAGATACCATTGCTAGCCTGCTAACCCGATTTCCGACTTTCTTTAAAAAAAATTTTGCGTACCTTTGGCACGTTCGATCGCGATATCGATCACAATATCGATCGATCGATAAATCAAATAATATATAAATAGAAATATATATACATACATACATATATATATATATATATGTGTGTGTGTGTGTGTATATCTTCTATCTTGATGATTTTTTCTTTATTTTTTCTTTTTTTTTGCTTTCTTTTCTATTTAATTTATTTTCATTCCTTCGAGGAAAATATAGAGATAGAGAAAAAGATAAAGAATGAGAGAGAGAGAGAGAGAGAGAGAGAGAGAGAAAGAGAGAGAGATAAAAAAGAAAATATATAATTTCTATTTATACTGATACATAATTTTATAACGTACCAACGTAAAAATCCATCCGGTTTATACTGCAACGTGACCGTTCATCTGGCATTTCTTCTTTTCCTTCCTAATTTGTAATATCTCTCTTTCTCTCTCTATCTCTCTCTCTCTCTCTCTCTCTCTCTCTCTCTCTCTCTCTATCTATCTCTCTCTCTCTCTCTCTCTAACTATCTATCTATCTAATTCTCTAACTCTTTAAAACGAAATGACGATGAATTTCGCGAAATGACGAGAATTGAACGTACTCGTATAAATCTTCCTATATATTTTAACGGAGATGTTCCGTCTATAGAGTACCTATCGAGCCGACGGCCGAGCCTGTACTGATCCTTCTATACTTACTTACTTACTTATTTACTCTATCTATCTATCTTTGCTTACCTGGTTCAACGTAAATCAGTTTCTAGCGGGAGATGATGAGATGACCCGTTTTTCTTCCGGGTTTCTCATTTTTTATTGATCATAATCAATATAAAATCTGTAAAATACTCGAAATATTTGCCAATTAATTTTGATACTTTTAAATCGATGTTTCCGTGAAAATACTCGAAATATTTACCATTTAATTTTGATAATTTTTTTTTTACAGCGGCGTTATAAAAAATATACACGCATATACACACGCGCACACATACACACGTATACGGGAGCACGTGCACGTATACATATACATATAGATTCATACCGATAGAATAACAATGTTGTCTTTTCCCGTTTCGAGAAACGAGGTTGAAGAAAGGAGAATTCAAAACATCGACCATGAATTGCTCGATCTTTTTTTTTTTGTTTCCTTTTCTTTTTTCTTTCATTTTTTTTTTCTTCTTCTTTTTTTTCGAAAGCTACTTTAGCTCCTTACCTTCTTAAGAATAAGATATGTATATACGAGAGGTACTATCCCTCTGATAAACGACCAATCTATGGAATGGGAACTCTCAAGCTCGCGTTAAGTGTGTTTTAACTATCGAGTCAGGTATGTAGATATATATGTGTTAATTATACATCTTGATCACCGTTATAGTACAAGCAATTCATGTGATACGATAAAAAAAAAAAAAGAAAAAAAAAAACGATATATAAGCACGAACTCACGATCAACGGGAGAAAAAGAATGGTAAGTGGATTTAAGGGGGGCAAATAAGCTTCGTTACCCGAGTGGCAAAGGTCGATTAATGAATAATCGTAATTCTCCTCGTGATCGATACTTTTTCAATGATAAAGGAAAGAAGAAAAAAAAAAGAAAAAAAAAAAGAGAGATCGTCGTTCCATTCGAATATTCTTTTTCTTTTTTAATGAAAATCATAATTTCTAGAGAATGATCTAAAAAGAAGTTGAAACGTTTAAAGGATCAATATTTTCATATACGACATATTTATCTAATATTACAAATTAAACGGGAATAAATGTTTTTCTTTTTTCTTTTTTTTATATGCAATAACATATTCCATATCGTATTTGTAAAGAATTAAAAGATAAATTTAAAATACAAAACAGTGACTTTAAACAAAATTTAAAGCATTTTCATGTAGAATTCTGTTTTATCGAATGAGTATCGAAAGAAGATCTTAAATTTAATTATCGACAGAGTGATTATCGACGATGTATTATTTCTTTAAAATATCATTTGAATATTTAATGAAAACTGCAATTATCAGCTGTCGATAAAAATAATTCTATTTCATACTTCGTCGATAATTATTACTGTTAGTTTGAACGTCGATAAGAAATATTTTAAACATTGAAAGTAATTGGATTTGTTTTATATTCATATAAAAGTATTAATTGTAATCAATATTTTCACATAAAAAAAAAATATATATATATATATATAAAATTTATTTTACCAAAGATAATTTAAAATCACTAATAAATACTCTTAAATACATTTATGAATTATCTTGAATAATAGATCGTTCTTGTATCGGTATTCCATTTAAATCTGGTATTGGTATAACGACGATAGCAGTACCTATAATTATATTTTTATATTTGTAATAAACACATATAAATTTAATTGAAAAAAATATTAAGGAATTAATTAAATACCAACTTATTAAAATAATAAAGGCTGCTATTATACTAAGTACACATGAAATATTTGAAACAAATTTAATCATTGTAGCTGCCAAATGTGGTAATATTCTTGTTAATCCCATAACAGTACCCCTATAAATATATTTATCAAATATAATAATTTAATTGATAAAATGATTATTAACGATACTATAGGATTTTATATACCTCAAACAGGTTGGATAATTTTCAGCTATTAGAATATTAACAATCGTATTATTAATCGCATATGATGCGAGAAATAATATGGAGAAAATGATTTGCATAGCATATTGAAATAAAAAAATTATACAGAATATCGCTATGCCTCCTATGAATGATGATAATACTGCAAATGTAAAATAAAATATTGAAATCAAATAATTTATATGATACACAATTTAAATCAATTAATTTATATTACACATAATTTAAATCAATTAATTTATATCACACATACACATATACACGCGCGCACTCGTACACGTACACACACACATATACACAGAGAACATTGTCATATAATAACAAATGTTACTAACTTAAAATCCATTTTTTTCTAACAACTTGTATTCCTATCATAAGCAAAATTTCTCCCAATAAGTAACTAAAAGAAATACATAATAGAAATATGAAACGTTGATGATTAATTTGTTGACAACTTAATAAGAGACTCTCGGCTATCTCTGAGAAATTAATATTGCACGTAAAATCAATTCCTTTATCCTTATCCTTCATTTCTTTTCCAAGTTCTTGTAACAAATGACTATCCCAAAGGGCAAGCCAGATGAATCTTTAAATTGATACAACAAAAAAAAAGAAAAAAGAAAAAAAAAAGAGAGAAAGAAAACATTGATTTAACATAAATATTAAATATATATTTATAAGAAGTAAGAATTAAATAGAAATGAAAAAGAATTAAATCTATATTTATAAGAAGTAAAAATTAATTAGAAATGAAAAATGAATATTTCATATTACCCAGGAAATTGTAAGAAGCATAAAAATAAGCTGCATATTGTGATACGTCTAAATGGCAATCGAAACAATTTATGTAATCGTTCGTATGTCTTCATGCAATATCTATAAATCATTTTAAATAGACTATTTGTATCGTCGGTTTCTTCGTCTTGCTCAATGCAAGTGTTCAAATCGACGTTCTGCAATATCAATAGGATCAAGCAAAAATATTTGTTTAATATTTCAAATGTTTTATATAGAAATATATTAAGGAAAGAAAAAAAAAAAAAAGAAAAGAAAAGAAAAAGAAATCCATTAATAAACAATTAATTAATGTACCGAATAAGTTTCTATATGCTTTGAATTATTAATAGCATACATCTGCCTTAAAACCGTAATCGCTTCTTCCTGACGTTGTTGATATAACAAAAATCTTGGTGTTTCTGGTAATAAACTAACTGCACAGGCTATCATCAAACTTGGTGCACCACCAATACCAGCAAGAACTCGCCAGGAACTTGGACGGAATTTTTTATAAAGCATTTGTATGATAGAAGGAACTAATGACCAAGATACACCTATCAGAAAGGGGTTGAGATAAACCCGAATAATTATTTTTTTTTTCTTTTTTTTTTCCTTTGTTTTATCTTAAGGAATAATTCTCCTGTATTGTATAATCGATAAAGAAAATATTAATTGTATAATAAACACCTAAAGCAGACAGATAACCGAGGATCCAAGCAATATCTATTATAGTCAAACAAATCTCTCTCCTTTTAATTGGCAGGCATTCAATAAGATAGACTCTCAAAACTATATAATTTCCAGCTAATCTGAAATAATAAAAAAAAAAAAAAAAAAAAAAGATCAAGGGAAAATTATATATTTAAAAAGTCTAATATCTCTCTAAAATATATATTACATTTATAACTATATTAGCTTACCCTAGACCTAATAAAAATATAAATAAGTTTATCAAAAATACGGTTTGAGCGAAGGAGAGTGCTATCGATGAAGAAAATATAAGAACCATGGTGAAAGTAATTATTCCTTTACGTCCACAAATGTCGGCTAAACTTCCAAACAAGAAGGAACCAATTGCCATTCCTACGATTGAAAATAAAATTATCACGTGTCAAACTAAATATAACAATCATAATGGAAATATATAAATACATATATTTACGTACCGAAAGATTGCGTAGCATTGAATACAATGATGTCATTCTTCTCCAATTTTAAATCGCACACTATCAAACGTGATATTACGAAAACAATAACGGAGGCAATAGCTTCTACGAATGTACAAATTCCGCATAATCCAACGATAAAATAATGACATGCTCCCCAACCTATTCATTTTTTGTCGAAATTAATATATCAAAAGCATTATAATAATTAAAAAGAATTTGATGTAAACGACGATCAGATAAAGAGAAAGAGAGAGAGAGAAAGAAAGAAATAAACCCACCAGTTTTATTTAATGCAATTTCACATCCGTTGCTCATTGTTAAAAATCATTCAAACACTATGCAATATTATATATATATATATATATATATATATATATGTGTGTGTGTGTGTTATATTATATTCTGTAAATTATTAAAAAATTTATAAAAATGATAGATAACTTCAATGGAGCTTCTCAGTGCACGTATAAATTTTCTATTTTCTATTCTCAAAAGATATTTGAAAAACATGCTAACACGATAACAGGACAATTGTCTTCTTTGGTTAACTGTCTAATTGCAATAAAAAAAAAATACAATATATCTATACTTTATTGCACATAGAGATGTCGTTGTTTCTTTCTTTCTTTCTTTTTTTTTTTGTAATTATATATATATATATATATATATATATATATATATATATAGGAAAAAAAATAAAAACAAAAAAGAAAAAGCGTAAAGACATACGAAAGAAAAGCCATTTATTAAAAGATAATTAAAAAGCAGATATTTTTATGACAATTAATTCCAATTATTTGAAATGTATATAATAAATGTGCTTATCAAACGTAACTCTAAATGTAAATTATAAACGTCAATACTGCGCTTGTAATCTGAACGAGCAATTTTTTTTTTTTTAGATGTCAATACTATTTGTATACTTTGATAACAATTAAATTCGTTTATTGTTAATAAAGGAATCTTATCGGATGCAACCTTTTGATGCAATCTGAACAAAAACTACGAAACACCGTAGTTTTCTCAGCTTTTAACTGATTTTCTTTTCCTCTTTTTTTTCTTTTTTGTTTTAATAAATAAACAAACGCTCGCTCTCTCACAAGTTTAGTATTGTCGTGATACAAAAATGAAATTATATTATCATCGATCAGAAATATTTGATCGTTCTATTTTAATTAAAGCGATTTCATTATATTGTCATTGGATCTGATAATATCTGCTGGGAATATAAATGTCCATATATAGGATTTCATTCGTCTGATTAAATAACATTTACGAATCTTTAAAATATTCCTTTGAAGCGACCACGTCAGGCTTCATGGTTTTCTTGCCTGGTTTCCAACCAGCTGGGCATACTTCACCATGTTTATCAGTATATTGGAACGCTTGCACGAGACGTAAGGTCTCATCGACGGACCTAAAAACAAAAACAAAAAAAAAGAATATTTTTTATGTATATATATATATATATGAAAGATGACAAAGAATTAAATTAATATCGAAATAAAATCAAAATGTATATATGTATATAAGAAAAAATTCTATACGTTAATTGGATGTGATTGAAAAAAAAAAAAAAAAAAAAAAAGAAAAAAAGTTAAAACATTTTACTTTACAAATGATAAAGAAAATATTTTCGGATGATTTAAGATCAAAATAAATCAACATTACCTTCCAACCGGCAAATCATTAACGGTGATCTGACGTAAATTTTGTTTATCATCTATGATGAAAAGACCACGGAATGGAACTCCAGATTCTTCATCGAGTACGCCATAATCACGTGCTATCTTCAAACTTTTATCGGCTAGAAGGGGAATAGTCATTTCACCAAGACCGCCTTGTTTTCGTGGTGTATTAATCCATGCCAAATGACTGAAGTGAGAATCGGTAGAGGCTGCTATTACTTGACAACCAATGTCCTTGAATTCTTGTGAACGATCCGAAAACGCAATTATCTCGGTTGGGCATACGAAGGTGCTGTTAAAAGTTATGAATCAAAAATTTTTCTTTCATTTGAGTTTATCAATGATTTAATATAATTTTAAAAGCATACAATTATTTTATTTATTAGAAAAATCATTGTTTCTTTTTCTTTTTTTTTTCCACGTAAAACTACATACTTTTCACAATAAAATAGAATAGAATAAAATTAAAAAAAAAAAAAAAAATTAAATTAAATTAAATTTAAGCAAAACAAAACAAAAATAAATGAATAAATAAATAATAAACGTGAAAATATATTCATTATTAAGAATATAATATATTCAATTCTAAATTAAAAAAAAAGAAAAATAAATAAATAAATAAATAAATAAATAAATAAATAATAAACGTAAAAATATCTTCATCCTTAAGAGAAGTGTATTTAATTCTAAATTAAAACAAAAACAAACAAAAAACAAATAAAAAAAAAATAAACGAATAAATAATAAACGTGACAATATCTTCATTGTTAAGAGAAATATATTTCATTATAAAATAAATATTTTCTATAATCATATATATTTATCAAGGTATCTTTTTTTTTTTTTCATTTTTTCTTTTTTTTTTTTTTAATGATACCTGCAATACTTATGAGATACCATAAGAGTTTATTAATCGAACGTATACAAAAAAAAAAAGAAAGAAAAAGAAAAAGAAAAAATAGAAAAAACAGAAAAAATAGAAAAAAAAAAAAAGAAAAAATGAAAAAAAATTTACATCATTAAACTAAACTGTTCTTTTTATTATATCAATCGGTCTGTCATGTTAATGTTAATTCTGATAAAAGGTATGAAGGGTAAATAAATCGAGCATATGTCGATTACATTGGTATGCATTCTTATCTTGTATAAAGAGAGAGAGAGAGAGAGAGAGAAAGAGAGAGAGAGAGAGAGAGAAAGAGGAAGATTAATTCAGATATAAATCAACTTCCGAGGTTTTTGTTATATAATTTTCAAATTTTTACGAATCATTGGAATGATTATTTAAAGCGTAAGGTATAACGGTGTAGATAAATGATAAAGGACACGGGGAAAGAACGTGGTGGATGGGGTGGGGGAAAGAGAAGGAGGAGGAGGAGGAGGGAAGAGAGGGATGATGGGACGACAACGATGATTATACGTACAAATCTAGAGGATAGAAGAACAACACAACGTATTGGCCTTCGTAATCGGAAAGTGAGATCTCTTTGAATTGGCCATTGACAACTGCGGTACCACGAAATGCTGGTGCTGGCTTCTGTATAGCTGGCATGGCTTATGTGATTCTATAAGGGAAAATAAAGGAGACAAAATTAAAAGACAGAGAAAAAGAGATAGATAGAGAGAGATAGAGAGAGATAGAGATAGAGAGAGAGAGAGAGAGAGAGAGAGAGAGAGAGAGAGAGAATAAAAATAAAAAAAAAAATAATAATAATAATAAAAATAAAACTACAAAAAAAATAAAAAACGAAAGATAAGATATAAACGAAGACATTGTTAATGAGGTTATATATATATATATATATTTATATAATAAGAATCATTATTAGATTAATCGGTAATGGAGAACCGGCAAGGTCATTGAATAAATAATCCATTCTAAAAGTTGAAAATCATCATTTCGTATTCTTCGTTAATTTCAATGTACATCATGATTATAATAATTATGATTATGATTATAATTATACCCATAATCTCTCGCTTAACGACTAGTTAGTTATTTTTATTATAATTGTGAAGAGAAAAAAAAAAAAGGAAAAAAAAGGAGAAAAGAATAAAAAATAAATCCACCGTAATAAGAAATACTCTGAGTCACGATAATGAGTTGATAATGAAAGAATAAGAAAAAAAAAAAAAAAAAAAAAAAGGAAAGAAAAAAGAATGTACATTCCAAGTACGATCGTAATGATTAGGACAGTCCATGATCTGTAAACACGATTTAATCTAACATTCTTTCGTATTATCGCTAACTTTAATTTGATTGTTTAGACGTATACGCGATATAAGATATAATATAAATCATTTAAAAGTCGATAATGTATAATAAAATCTTCATTATAAATTAAAAGTTTTATATATATATATATATATATATATTGGGTTGGCAACTAAGTGATTGCGGATTTTGTCGTTTTCTTCTTATTTGAAATCCAGCAATCACTTAGTTGCCAACCCAATATATAAATTTATTCCTTCGTATGTATGTATGTATGTATGTGTATATATATATATATATAAATATATATGAATATATGTATTTTATATATACGTAAACGTTTAATCAAAAAATTTATGATATTTAATGTTCAATACTCTCTTTGTTAATTGCCAATAAAATTAAAAAAAAAATTTTCTTCCTAATATCTTGAAAATAATTATTTCTATCTTCGTAAATGTAAAATACGTTTACATGTAAATTATCATAACACAAGGCTTCCGATAGTAAGAAGTAAAAAAGAAAAAAAACGAGGTCAAATTAATGTCCGTAAATGAACAAAAAAAAAGAAATAAATAATAATAATAATAATAATAATAATAATAATAATAATAATAAATAAATAAATAAATAAATAAATAAATAAATAAATAAATAAATAAATAAATAAATAAATAAAATGATTAACGAATCATTCGAATGATTTTATCGAATGCTCCAAGTTTATGCCAATAATCTGTTCTATAAAAGAGTAATGATGAAGAAAAAGAGAAAAAAAAACAACAACAAATACGTTGAGTTCCTTAACCTTCCATTTTATTTCGCTTAAATATTTAATAAATTTATATAAGTTTTGCAACGTCATAGATTGCATCATAAATCGTATAGATTGAAAGATCTTCGAAGAAATAATTAATATGATCGGAATGATCATTTATTGTAAAAAAAAAAAAAGAAAATTCTAGTACAATCTATTACGTTTTCTTCTACGCTCTAAAAATGATATGTAAAACGGTTTCGTGGAACGCCATGACCTCGAATAAAGGATAGAGAAAAATCTCTAACGAAAAACATTTGAAATAATAAACTCCATTGTTAGAACGTATCTATGTTTAATACATTAACATATTAAAAAAAAAAAAAACTTATGATAAGTCGATGATAGATTAAATAAATTTTTTATATATTACCTTGGTTTCTAACGTAAGAGAAGCAGTTAACTCGACGAAAGCTGAACAAAGAAAGTAATAAGAACCTCACCGGTGACCGGTTTCATACGAATCTATTCAATGACTAACACCTTGTGAAGGGTAACTTACTGCTTATGTTATTATCAACGATAACAGAACCATCTGTAAGATAAATTTCGAACTACGAATCGATCATTCCTATTATTCTATATATTAGAATAATAGGAATTTATCTGTCATATAAATGTCAAACTTATGAAATGTCAAACTAGCCTACAATTCTTAAATTTGACATACCACTTGTTAGATAAATATCAAACTATAAATTGACCAATCCCGTTTTCCTTCTGGCAAAATTAGTGTCATCAGCGTACCAATCAGCGTACGCTCTCGTCTAGCCAATACCGTTTCAACAATTTTTCTACAAACGCGGGAAACGCTTTAATCTTTTTTTTTCTTCTTCGAGTAATTCTTTGCGTCGTAATTATACGTTTCGTTTTGTTTAATACTATATTAATATCAAATATATTCGTTATCATGTTAAAAGTAAATCTGAACGTTATTATACTCAATTAAAATTAAAATTGACTTTATGAAGTATCGCTTATAGTATAGTTGCTATATCTGGCGTTTAAATTGTAGATTTGAATTGAAATATCGTTCATTAAAAGTAAATCAAAAGAACATTTATTTCAATTAAATTTAAAAGTAATATTTCATTCACGATAAAATCATAATTAAAAAATACTTTATCATTTCTTTTAATAGATTATAAAATTGGTACGTTTTATATTATAATTCATTTATCATGAAAATTTAATTTAAAAATTTTTTATATAAATGTTCAAAAACAAAAATACCATACTTTTAATAAAGATTTAATTTAAACTGTGAAAAAATAGTCGGGGGAGGGGGGAAAGAAATTAAACAAGTTGTATATATTACTTTGTAAGAAAAATGAAATATTTTGGAATACATCAGGAAACTAATGTTTTATGCAGTAATATTAAAAAAAAAAAATGTATATATATATGTATATGTTTTTAAATATTTTTGATATTAGAAAAGGATAATAGGTAGAGAAAGAAAATTGATATAATGTAAAACGTATTGGGGAACATTGTCTGCTTTTTTTTTTTATGTTAGAATGAAAATCCAATTAAAAAAAAAATGTACAGTCTTGAATAATTTGATAATTTTACACAATAAAATGATTTATGATATACTTATACATGATTATATTCATACAAGTCTCATTAAAGTAAGAATATACAAGTCTAATTAATTAATATGTCTATATATCACAACTTCACATTTTCAGAGTATTGGCCATAATACATTAGCAAAATGTTTATTTTTTGCTCTGTGTCGAATAAAGTATTAAATAAAATATAGGACTGTTGTTATTTAGGATGGAAGACTTGAAAGTGGATACTCTTTAGTATCTTTGCTCTCAAGTATAAACACTGTGCAACTAATTCTAATAAAGCGATCTGGTTTATAATATTATCTTATGAATCATATATAAATTTAGCGTAGCAATTTATTTACAGGACGCAACAAGACTTCATTCGAGATTGTCTTTATAATGAACTTCTATTTATAAAAATAGTTGTACTAGAAATTTTATAAGTTCTATGTCTTCAGAAAATGAAGATGTAGATCAAGTAACACAACCTGATCTCCTTTGTTACATGGTGTCTTCGATATTATTTTGGCCTGCTCAATATCGTCATACAATTACATCATTCATTGAATCGTAAAAGTTCATGCAATTGATAACCGATTCCCATTTGTTATAATAAAAATATTTCCTTGTTAATTGTGTCGAGGAACTAAAGAGTTGATATATCTGGACCAAAATTGGAGATATGTTACATCTATACTTATATTAAAATTCTCTTGCTCTGCGTTACATTATTATATAATACAGAGTAAACTGTAAATGTTTTTTAAACTTCACATATTAAATTCGACAGTCTCATTGCACTATATTTCTATTATAATATTATGATTTTCCTTTTTAATAAAATATAAAAATAATAATAAGCTGTAATTACTCTGTAACGTCACTCCAAAGGTCCGACGGAACTTCAGATTAAGAGTATCAATTTCTATACACACATATTATATCCAGTCGTACGGTAAAACTATCTTATATTTATGAGCCTATTTCGTAAGTATAAAATTTCAAATGATTTTACATAAGTAAAGCAATAACAAACGGTAGATAAGTTGTTATTGGTCTTATGTGATATATAAGCATCACATATGTATATAGACCTTTTTATTAAATTTTAATTAAGTTTATAAGTCATCTAAAAATTTTCTTTTCTTTTCTAAGTAATATTATAAAATATTGCCTATTGTTCATAATGTTCATTTTATGAAAATCATTTTAATTGTTTTACAACTGAAAAGTATATATTTTTTGGTAAATTTTAAAAGTAATCATCACTTTTATTAGACAATAATAAAAATCATTATGATTATAATCATTCATGAAAAGATGATCTATTTGATGCAATAGATAGAAAATAAATGTAAATGAAATAGAATAAATACATTCATTTTAAATATCTTTTGTTCCCACAAATTTATCTTAAAAATTTTAAGTTAATATAAATTTAATCGGTCGGTTATCTAAATTATATGCTAAACTATACAATCTATAATCAAAATCTATTATATAATAATAGTACAAACGAATAAAAATTTAATTTCATAATTATTCAGTTCTTCAACTTTGGGAATATTCTGCACATTTATATACAGTCATTTAATTATTAATCATTAATGGGCTTATACTCTGGACCATTTATACAAATTGATTTGCTACAGAACTTATTATATACTATCATTAATGTAGCGTGTAAACTATTTAAATATAAATAACATTATATGCACTTATACAAGCTGTTATTATAAAATCGTAAATAATTATACAATAATAATGACATAATTTATATATTCACTGTTACATAAGTGAAAAATTTTTGTTCGATAGGTGCAGTCAATAAACATTGAAATTAATGTCTTGTATTAGCATAAATCTTGTTTTATCATTAAATTAAAAAATATTTATAATTTTTAATATGGACTGCAACATCAAAAGAAATCAAAAATAAGAGAGTAACATTGTACATATAGTGAGTATTTACATTATATTATTTGTTATAATGTTTAATTGTACTGCGAAATAAACAAAGTCATCTAAGAAAATAACATATCCACGTCTCTGTAATCATATCTTAAATATTAATTATATATTTTTTCATATATAGAAATTATTTTACTTTCAAATGATGGACATTTTCTCTATCTAAATATATTTTGAAAGACAAGACACGCAGCTCAGTATTATTTGGAAGTGAATCGCAACTTCAATGTTTCTTAGCAGAATTTATCATTGTGCTGATAATAACAAAATGCATCAATGTTATGATTTTTGTAAAATTTGTAATCTTTCTTCGTGTATGAATTATGTTTAAATTTAAGATACTCTAAATCCAAGATTTACTTCCTATTTCTTGCATCATATATTTATAATATAATTAGTATCTAATATCTAGATCTCCTTCTGTAAGAAAAATATAATCACAGAAATTTGAATAGAGAACTTACTACTAAGATTTGCAAGTCTGAAGTTAATGTCTGTTTTATGCACAAAAGATTCTTATTGCATCTGTATCAATTAGCTATACACTTGAAAGAAATTATTACTTCATATCGCAATGGAATGATTTCTTTTAATGAGATCTATATGTGCAATATGTTACACAATAAGTATGATGCGCATAATATCATTCGATTACATAAATGTTTGGAAGTGTATTGTAAGTTAATCATTATGTCTATATTTTTTAAATCAAAAATAAATATGTAAAATTAAATAGAAAAATACGAAGAAGAAATAGCGTGCATCTACAAATTTATTTGAAGTTACTGATTGGGTGGTGTCCCATGTATAAATCAAGTAATAAACAAACAAATAGAAATTTTTGGATATATATCCTGTATTTTGTGAATCGTGAATATGTATTTAAGATGATAAACGATTATAAATAGTTTTCTGTAAATAATGAATTAAAAAGTGTTTAATCTTATGTGTGTACAAAAATGAGCTAGATATTTTTTTTTACAATTAAATATATGATAAATTATAATAATTTAAAAAAGAAAAAAAAATGATTTTAATCGTGCAAATTATATATTCGCACAACCCACTTTATGAACAACTGTATACACAACTATACATTTATAATGAATTAATGAAATCATTTGAAAAAATTTGTTATCTTGAAAGATAGAAATTTAGATAATAATAAAAAAAAATACTTGTTGCTATAAAATACAATGTGCAAACAATAACTTTTATCGCAATAATACAAAATGATATAACAAAAGGAGTCAATTATGAAATTAATTATTAACATTCATTAATATTGTGATTTAATTATCTATCTCCAACAATTAAAAAACAATTCAATTGGCTCTCATGAATATTATCTTATGCAAAATCACAAAGCATAAATGGCAATTGTATAATAATAATTTTATAAGAAAATGCGCGCGAGTATGTATGTATACATGTACATAATTCATATACTTTCTTCTACATTTACGTAGATGTACAGATATAGATTTCCAATGCTTCTAGATATGCACAAGATACTCTAAATATATTAAGGTAATTAGATGTGACATGGCTTTGGCTTTTCATTTTCATTTTCTTTTTCTATTTTCTTTCTTCTTCTTCTTGTTTTTTTTTTCTTCACGTGATTTTATTACATTAACTTTATGTGGAAATATATGAAATATGTAATTTTCTATCTTTAATGAAATTTAATGACTGTATTAAAATTCCAATTGCACCATATCTTTCTGTTCTATATTGTTGTTTTAATATATCAGCCAAAAATTTTTAGCCCTTATGTAATTCAGTCAATATATTAACTGCTTTGGATGAATAACAGTTGACTAATATATATCACATGTTATTTCCTTTAATAAGAAGATTACTAATTATGCTAATACTTTTTCTGCTCACCATTTGCTGTCCTAACGCGCACCTGTTACGTTATTACCTTATATTATTTTATATTGCTCACATAGTACAGTCCCAGATTGATGACTTAACTTTTACAAAAAGCATAATAATAGTTTTGAAACTATAAGTAATAAATAGGATTATTATTTTCACATTTCGTATAAATAAATTATGAAAATTTTCCTATCTTTCATGTGTTAAAATCGATAGAAAAGGAAAATAGTTAATAAAATAGTTCTATTTTTGCTACGTCCATGAACACGTTGATCACTTGACTTTCACAGAAAAATGAACTTATCCAAACCAATATTAAAAGTAATAATACGATAGAGTTGTATATTTTCTAAATGAAAACGTTTTAAAATAGTGTAAAGTTATTATTAAAACGCTGTAAAAAGCTTTAAAGAAAAATAACTTAACTTCGTACAATTTTACACCACCCTTCAAGTTTAAAAATTTATAGAGTATGTTCTATGTGTATATATACATTTACTTATACAGTGTATTTGCATTATTACTGCTATACCATTTTTTTTTTGTAAGTTAATGGCGCATGAAAAAATGGGAAACTTTTTCCATTTTATTATGAGTACAATGACTTAAATCAATTTTTATAACTTTGTAATAGGTATCAAAATATATAGTAATACCATCATTTTTTTGTAGAAGCTATACTTATTTTTTTTTTCCTTTTTCTTTTTTTATATATAAAGTTTATGAAGATTAAGGTCACTATATATCAATACCTGTTGTATACAATCATTGTAAATTGATTAAAACTATTTATTTTATATTTTTATAGGAAATAATAAAACTTCTTCCTTTTCCCCTTTCACTTTTTTCCCCTCTAATTTTTCATACAGCTATTACAAGAAAAATTCCAAGAAGTAATAATGCAAACATTCTATATATAATTTTTAATTAACTATTACGCTCAAAATGAAAATTAGAATTTTCAAAAAAAGTTGAAAATGTTAACATTTATTATACTATGTATAAAAAAAGTAAATTATAACAGCATTCTATTCATTAAAATCTGTTTTATTGAAATGGATTTTAAGCGTGTTATTGATAGCCAAAGTTTAGCCAGTATTTAATTTTAGGCAATATTTATATTCACTTATGTGAAATAATAAAGCAAAATAATATATCTCGTTTTATATGTATTAGCACGTAATAATTTGAAATATTATAGTAAATAAAAATAAGTATCAATCAAAGATAATGATATTAAAATTGTTAACAGGGAAGAATTGAAGACCGAGCAGATATCTAATCAAAAGTTATCTAATCAATGGGACTTCCTTTTTTCCTGATAATATTAACAAATAGAGTCCTGTATGCAAATTACAGGATAATAGATTTGTTACAAATTTTTTGTTGTTCTTTTTTTTATATATATGAACTTTATAAACACTAATCACTATAAAAACTTACACAAAATCTTTCCACATTCTCTAATTTAGAATGTCAATGTATTTGCATATTTTTGTATATTTAAATACTTATTTAGGACAAAATAGCAATACTACGTCTAGGTCCACCTATGCAAACATTATCTAAACTATACCACTTTTTTATACCAGTACGTAGGGCTTCAGCTGTTACCTTATCTTCGTAGACTCTGGACATAGCTTCTAATTTTTGCGCTTTTTCCTTACTAAGTGGCTCACTGGGGAATGTTAATTCATTTGCTTCTGCAAGTGTGCGTAAATCAAAATAGTACTTGGCATACACACTTGAAGGAACGTTTATATTAAACTGTAGCATTTCCAAAAATTGTCTCTCCAATTCGTTCCTACAAAAAATCAAATTTTTAAAAGATTTTAACATAGACAATTACACACACAAAAAAAAAGAAAAAATATTATAGAGTAAATTGTACTCTCCATATTTTTAACAGTGGCATAATCAATACGGTTTGCAGTTGTCATATATGAGATATAAATATATATACATATATATCTGTGTCTTTTTACTTATTTCATGCTTATTAAATTAGATAATTTCACAAAAAAAATGAATGACAGAGAAAATTTTCTTATATTTTTCTTTGCAATTTTTTTTCTTATACTCTTTTTATAACCATTTAATAAATATTATAAGTAATATAGAAGAGTGAAACATGCAGTACTTTGAAATACCTTATAAGTTTAGCTGAAAGAAAGATTCAAAAAAAGTACTATCGAATGACAATGTTTTTTATGCTAGTATTATGTATATAAATTATTTATTTTAATTTAATGTATATAACTGAAGAATACTTACATATCTTCTACCGTAATATCTTTTAAAATTTGACAGTAATCTACGTTCCACACAGCCTGATCATCCCATACTTTAGAAGCTAATAAAATAGCTCCAAGTACTATACGTTTCCAATTAGCTGGTGTTATATCTATTTCTGCATAAGTAAGTAGACGTTCAAGATAAACTAATGTTATGATGGCACATTCAGCTGTCAATTGAGCAGCATTAAATAGAGTCCTTACAAATTTATATATTTGTTTGTGCTCTGGATTATGTTTATCATAATCATCCGCAACACCGTCCCTCTAAAAAGTAATAAATATAATCATGTAGTTATATAACTTTTCTGATATTCTAATAATTAATAAAAAAAAATATACATATATATATATATATATATATATATATATATATGTATATATTTCCAAAATTACCGTTAAAGGATGTAATTTTTCATCGAATATATCAATTTGTCTGTGTGAAGTTCTATTTTTTATGTGATAATAAACGGCTAAGGCAACACATTTCACAGTATTTTTTAAATTAGGTTGCGAAACGGTGCTGTCGTCCAAATATATTGTACTACAACTGCTACTTTTCTTGAGAGGCCTTGTATCTGCTATTTGATGTTGACTCTTTTTTCTTACCATACCATCTATCAAAAGAAAAAAAAAAGAAGAAGAAAAAAGAAATTATTATTGAAAATATCGCTCGGTGATTGAAATTTATCTATAAAAATATAGCTTGGTTTTCAGACAATATCATAAATCTATACAAAAATATACTTACTTTCAATCGCTTGTTTAGATCGTTCCATGAAAATAGTGCCTGCGCAAGGATGTAGCGATGGATCAGAGTCCCAGTCTTCTGGTTCTCGTTCACTAATGTGCTGTAAATTATTAACACTGATACCTCCTTCTGGAAGATGTTCTTCAAGGCCCCTTGTGACACCTTCAACTGCTAATTCCTTACGTCCAACTTGTGGACTGGAATAAACACAGCAACTGTTTTTGTTCCCCATTTCTTTCTTTCTTTCTTTTTTTATTACTTTTTTTTTTCTTTTTTTTTTTCCTTTCTTTATTTTCTACAAAAGATCCTCCACAGTTTGTGTCTTCTTCTTTGAAAAATTTTCAGGCGATACAAGTGATAATAACAGAATGAACAGCGAAACGAACGAATGGTTTTCTTTAAAAGGAATTTTTTCTAGTTGTTCACATCTCGTTATACACTGTGATCAGCTGACAAAACGTACGAAATGCATAGTACACATTGTTCCATCCCATTTACTCATTTCAATGCTAATATGCACCGCATGCACTACCAAAAATGTTGCCTTGTCAAACTATTTCTTTCTCCCTTTTTCTTTCTATCTATCTATCTATCTATCTATCTATCTATCTATCTATCTATCTATCTCTTTCTTTTTTCTCTCTCTCTCTTTCTCTCTCTCACTCTCTCTCTCTGTCTCTCTCTTTCTTTCCCTCTTTCTCTTTCTATTTTTTTTTTCTCACGATAGATAGAACACTTTAATAATATCGTTTGAAAATAATGTAATCGTTGTTAATATCTCTCTATCTTCTAATTCGTATCAACGTATAATTGCTTTTACAATTGTCAAGGAACGCAGCAGTGCCAACGCCTTGAAGTTTTCCTCGTGCCGGTCGACTTTTCCTCGAGGTTTAAGCTACACGAGCTAAATTCTCGAGAGAAAATGTGACTCTTGATGTGGCTCATTGTCGTCGTTTATAATTCCCATTGTTAAACGCGCATCAAAAAGCGCGAATATCCTCGCGGAAATTTCTTTTGTGATTTTTCACTATCTGCCACTAACTTTTCGTTATACTTATATATGTATGTACATATGTGTATGACTCTACGGATACCAATGTATTAAATATTGACGCATGAAACATACAACTACTAGAAATGCCGATGTAATACATGTGCCGTTATGTCTTTAATTTGGACAATTCAGAAATAATCCTTAGCGTCGCCATCTTTCGATAAAGGATATCCTTTAATTAGCTTAAAACCGGAAATTACCTATTGTAACATCATTTGTCAAATTCCATTCAAAGGTTATAAATATGAAATTTATTTAATAATCATTTTTATTCTCATATATTATTTATCAAGTATAAATTGTTTTTATTTTTTATTTAATTTCTTTTTTTTTTTTTTAGGTTATAAAAAGACGATATTTTTATTTGGAAAATATATCAACAATTTTATTAATTTCCCACATTATTTCTTTCTACTTTCATTTTTTAACTATTCGAGTATTTTCATTGGTCATACGATTGAACTCATTTATGATTGTTAGATTCGATGTTTAATTATATTTATAAATGTATATTGTAATAATTATAAATTTTATAGTAAATACGAAACTTTGATATGTTAATATAAAAAATAAATAAATAAATAAATAAATAAATATATATATATATATATATATATATAACTAATTTTTTAACTTCTTAATAATAATTTATTTCATATTAAACTTGCGACTATAAATTTACTGATAATTATAACCAGAATGAAATTATTGAAATTTCATAAAATGAAATAGAAATACAAATTAATTTTTTCTTATATAAATTTTACATATTGCATTTATTTTTTAATTAAAAAATTTTATATATATATATATATATATATATATACATATACATATATATATTATATATATATATATCATTATATAATATGTACATATATATTATATATATATATATGTATATATATCGTTCATGTTTATAAAAATAAAAAAAATAAATCAGTTACGATATTCAAACTAATAAATCTTATACATTTGCTACAAAACATATTAATTTGGCAACTCCTTATTCATAACATATCTAAGAGAATCAATATTGTAAAAATAGATATTATAATTATTTAACATATTGCTTGATAATAAAACTTTGGTCATAATAAAATTATTTGTAATGTTTGAAATTGTCTTTTATAAAATATATTAAACATAATAAAATAACAGTAGACTTAATGAAAAATTATGACAAAGAGATAATTATCATGCTTATTTTAAGAAACAGAAACGAAAATGTTAAAATATAAAAAATAATTAAAATTAATACTTTAAGAAACTGTGTTCGTGTTATTACTAGATGACTTTTTTATAAAACATGGTTCCATCATGTGAGAATAATTTATATTCAAAATATTCGATATTATTCCATTCGTTTCTGGTTCCAGAATACTAAACTTTCCTGAAGGAATGGTACCATTATATATTTGATCTAATCCTTCTGAAAATTGCAGTTAATAATGGATTAACTTATAACTTGTATTTAATTTTATAATTTGAAAGTTAGTAAGATAAGTAATAAAAATACCAATACTTACTTATTACTTTAAGAGTGAAAACATTGGTTTGTTGGTTTAATCCCATAACCTGCGCTACAATTATTTTAGACATGTGTGGACTGTAATCTTCCCCAATTCTTAACATCTGTGAAACATCATTTAATATTAGAATATATTTTCAACTTACTTATATATATAATATTAATTGTACTTTGAAATTTTATATGTAATATTAATATGTACTTTGAATCCAATAATATCATTGTTTTGTACATCGTACATTTGTGCAATAGGATATTGTTCAAGTTCTACATCAGAAAATGATTGATTTTTAACATCGTGATTAATTTCTTTTCCGGATGTATTTTTTTTAACTGTATTATTCAATGTCTCATCTGTTTTTTCATTAGGAATATCTATATTTTCAACTTCTACATTAGAAATATTTTGCGTGTTAACGATTTCTTCTTTTATTTTTTTATTAGGAAATGTAAGAGGCGTAGAACTGTTCCTTAAACTAAAAAGTTTAGATAATGCAGGTTCAATCACAAACTGTTGCATCATTTCTATTTCATTTGTTTCAGTTGTATCAAATCTTATATGCTTTCCTGAAGATAAAACAAGAGAATCTACTATCTTAGGTTTTTTTGTTGTATTATTCTTGTCATTAGAATCTTGTACAGATGTTGATATATTCTTCTTTCCTTTTCTATGTCGTACTCTTTTACGTTTCATTGAATTCGTTTCTTTCTCTATAAAACTACAATCTTCCATTATATTACTATTCATTGTTTTATAATCTGTACAATTATCGTCTGTATCATTTTCTACGCTGTAAAATGTTACATCTATAGAAGATAAAATTGTAATTTTATTATATATTACAAAAGAAGATTCTTTAATATGTTAAATATAAATTTAATATAAACATATGTATATAAATAAAAAATTCATACCTTGTTTTGAAGCTGATGAAAGATCATTTGACTGAATAGTAATATCTTTAGTAGGAACTTCCATAACAGAAAATTCAATAGTTTGTACTTCTTTATGATTAAATGTTTTGTTCCCTTTGTTTTCACTGTTATCATTATCTTGTATAAATGGTGATAAAAAATTTATAGATGATTCTACTTCATTTTCTAAACCACTACCTGGTATAACGCTGTGACAAAAATGAACAAATTATTATTTTATTTTTAAGAACATATATGATACATTATATAATTAAAAAAAAACATACATAATTGTTTCGTTCTCTTTTATAATTCGTGCATCTTCAGACGGTGGTAAATATTCGGTATTATTTAAACATAAATGATAAGGTTCACGAATGTTAAATAATTTTTTAATATGTTTTTTCATATCAGAAATTTGTAAGATTTTAGTTCCATCGACGAAAATCCAACAAAATCGTCGAATATCATGATAATATTTCGATAAATCGACTTTTATACGAAAATCTGAACGAGCCATGTTTATCGATGGCTATTTAATTTATAAACGTTAATAATAAAGAAGGCTTAGTTAAATTCAAATACTCTCTTGAAACCACCATCAAAATAATTGCCTACACTTCTTTGCTGGTAAAGTTAGGTGACTTAATGGTATATCGGTGTGATATATTTTTATTTGTATGATTAAAAAGTATTACCAACCAAAACTGAAAAAGTAAAATAAATTAACTAAATATTTTACCAAAGAAGTTGATCGATTTTTTTTTATACATTAGTATTTTATTTAATGTTTTCTTTTGTTTTTTTTTTATTTTTTTTGTTTTTTTTTGTTTTTTTTTTTAGAAATAATTTAATGTAAATATATACTACTTCATTATATTGTATTACTATTATTTTTTTACTATGTTATTAAAATTTATAATATACATAGAAAACTTTTATTAATAGTAATTATAGTAAGAACAAGTAAAACGAATCATATATGTACTTATTTTATCTTTTCTTTTTTATAAATGTTTAATAATTAATAAGCAAAAAAAGAAAAAAAATATATATATATTTATATGTATAAGAGAATAAAAAGTTTTAAAGGAAAATATTATTTTAAAAATAGTTCTAAAATATATATCCTAGATATATATTTTAATGTTACGAATATTTCAAATGTTTATGTTGGTAATGGGATACAATAAGCGGGAAAAATTAGCCGGTATAACCAGCAACACAATTGAATATGATACAACGTAGTTTCCTGAGCGAACGTATGCTTTGTACTAAGATTGATAGGTTTGTAATAAAATAAATTTATCATTAGTTATACTTGTTATATTAATCATTATTGTAATTATCTAATTTCTTTATTTAGATCATTTATTAGCATAATCGTATATTGTAATATATTACAATTCTGAACATTTTTAACTTTGTGCTCTGTTGAAAGAAGAAATAATTCTCTAATTTGCTTTTTTATAAATTATAATTAAGAGAATAAACATGATTCCTTTAACAGAAGGATCATTAGATGTAAGTATAACAAATATAAATTTTGATGTAATATCATTGTAACATATTGTATGTTTACATTTTATAAATATTTTGATGATGCTTCTCTTTAGAAAATCATGGCAGGCATTGATGTTGAAAAACCAATCCTACAAATATTGGTAAGAAAATGTTAAATGTATTTATATGTATATATTTGTGTATTAATAAATCTTTTAGGTTATATCTTTAGAACATCTATACATTTTATATTCTGTTATATTTGTAATATTTATTGTTTATAGCTATATGCAAAATAATATTATATTATTTTTTTAATATAGGGTCATAAAAAGTTAGCAAGCTCCAGTAGTGGAGATCGTTATAGATTATTAGTTTCTGATGGCAAAAGAGTAAATTCTTTTACAATGTTAGCTACACAATTAAATTCAATGATAACGGATAATATTTTGACTGAATTTTCAATATGTCAAGTTAATAGATATGCTGTAAGTACTGTCAATAATGGTGGAAAACAAAAGTAAGTATTAGACTTTATGTATTTATTAATGTTATCAGAAAGAATGTAATTGTTAATTATTTATATATATATACATGTTTGTTTATATTTAAATAGACGTGTGATGGTGATATTGAGTCTTGATTTAAAAGTATCTGGTGAAGAAGTTGGTTCCAAAATAGGAAATCCCACAAATATTGATAGCAATACAAACACAGAAGCTGAATCAAAAAAACCACAATCTATACAAACCCCCAGTGGTAAATATACAAATACTCTTGTTTTAATAGTTATTTTTAATAGTAATTTTTCAGGATTATTGGAAATATAATAACAATTTTTTACATTATGATATTTGATTAAATTACAGCCGTTACTATTCAAAAGAATTCTGTAAATCATTCATCTTCTGATATAAATACAACTCCTATTGTTGGATTAAGTCCATATCAAAATAAGTAAGTTGTATTAACATAATATTATACATTAAAATAAATTGACTAAATCTTTATGTAAAATGTAATTCATCTAAATGTAATTATTTGTTAATTATTTGTATTATAGATGGGTTATTAAAGCAAGAATAACAAATAAATCTAATATTATTACATGGTCTAATTCTCGGGGTGAAGGAAAATTATTTTCAATGGATTTAGTTGATGAAAGTGGCGAGATAAGGTGTACAGCATTCAGAGATCAGTGTGATAAATTTTATGATATGATAGAGGTGTGTACGACTCATATTTTCTAAAATTCTTACTTCAAGTTATAATTTATCTTTTGTATTTAACTAGGTTGGAAAAATTTATTATATTTCACGATGTAATTTAAAACCAGCAAATAAAAATTACAGTACTTTGAAGAATGATTATGAAATGAGTATGACTCAAGATACAGAAATTATTTTATGCCACGATGATGTGGATGATATTCCAATGATTCAGTTTGATTTTGTACCAATAAATACTATAGAAAATAAAGAAAAGAACGATATTATAGGTATGGTGTATACACTTGTATATATATATTTATATATAAATAATTTACATTGATTTATTTGGATCTATATCTGTTATATCACAGATGTTTTGGGAATTGCAAAATCTTGTGAAGAAATACAGACACTAAGAGCAAGAACCACAGGCAGGGAACTTAAAAAGAGAGATGTTATGTTGGTAGATGAAAGTAATACCATGGTAAAAGATTGGTTATTAAAAAAAAAAAAAGAAAAAAAAAAGATATATATTTGTGTGATATATAAAATTATAGCAAAAACATTAACAACATATTATAGGTATGTTTGAGTTTGTGGGGTGCAGATGCTGAAAAGTTTGATGGAAATAATAATCCTGTTGTGGCTATTAGAGGCGCACGTATTGGTGAATTTAATGGTGGAAAAAATCTTTCCGCTGTAATGTCTTCTGTTATTCAAATAGATCCTGACATACCAGAAGCTCACAAGTATAGTCATTAATATAAAAAGACTTTTATTTTAATATTTCATAATATTTTAATACTATTAAAGAGATATATATCTTTTTCATTTTTTTTATATAGATTACGTGGGTGGTATAATACTATAGGAATGTCTGATCAAGCTAAAAGTTTATCTACGAATAATGCACGTGGAGGTAGTATGAATGGAACATGGTTAACTATAAAAGAAGCACAAAATATAACAAGTTCCAGTGAAAATGGTTTCAATATTTTCATTTCAAAACTTACTGTTAATTTGATTAAAGCCGAAAATGTTGTTTATAAATCATGTCCGGTTGATGGCTGTAATAAGAAAGTATGTAAATCTTTATTTTAATTTATGGTATTTTACAAATTTATTGTAAAATAACAAAATTCTTTTTGTTTTTTTTTTAATTTTAAGATGATAGATCAAGCTAATGGAATGTACAGATGTGAAAAATGTAACAAAGAATTTCCAAGTTTTAAGTACCGCCTCCTTGCGAATGTATGTACTTGAATATGTAATTACTGTTTTATCAAGATAAATGTATAAAATTTCTCTTTATTTAAAATTTAATATAAAATTTATTTTCAAATCGATTTTGTAGGTTAATTTTGGAGATTGGCAAAATAATCAATGGGTAACAGCCTTTAATGATGAAGCCGAGAAATTATTAAATGTAACGGCACAAGAATTGGGTGAATTACAAGAGAATAATAAAGATGCATATATGGACAAGTTTTCTGAAGTTGCATTTCAAAGTTTCATTGTGAAACTACGTATGAAAATAGAAACGTTCAATGTTAGTTAAACATTATATCATATATATGTATATATATTTTAATTTAATACAAATGATTTTGTTTTATAGGATGAAACAAGATTAAAAGCAAGCTGTTTATCGATATCACCAATTGATTACAAAGTATATAATGATATCTTGTTAACAAAACTTAAAGATATCATTGGGATTGAAAAGCTTTAAGTTGTCATATATGTTAATTTGTTATAATGTATTACGCTATATACCTATTATGATTTTTATTTAAGTTAATTGTTAGATATTTATATCTTTTACCCTTTGCACATTTATTTTTTCCTTTTTTTCCTTTTATATATATAAGAAAATATTATAAGTCTATATTTGTATTCAAATAAAATTTATCCAAATTTATCAAATCAAGATAACATATTTAATAATACTTTTTGTCATATATGTGTAGGCATCATATATTAACCTTTATTCTATGAAATGATATGTAAATCTAATTATATGCAGTATTTCTCAAAAATAATAAATATGTATACCAACAAAAGAATTATATATATATATATTTTTTTATTATCTTTAATATGGTATGTCTGCTTTGTTCTTATACAAAGATTTTAACCTTTTATCAAAAAAATTAATTTCTTAATTTTTTTTATGCAAATCGTATCATATAAATAAAACAAAAAAAAAATTATCTGTTAGTATAAAAATAAAAAAATAAAAAAATAAAAAAATAAAAAAATAAAAAAAGAAAAAATGAGTATAGAAGAAATTAAAAAAAAAAAAATCTATACAACAGCGAAATAAACCGATTTGAAAATTCTGTGTTTTCGTTCGCCATTTCGCAAATCACGTATGTCATATATATATGTGTATGTAAGCCGGCGCTTTATGTGAGCTGATGCCCATTAGAAGGTTACGTTTGGAACGACATTATTTTTGAGTTATAAATCCTTAAAGTGTTCTTTCGATTTGTGCGATAGAAGAAATCTATCATGGAAGAGTTAATGCAGCATTTAAGTAAAATAAAAGTGCCACAAAAAGGCGATAAAATATATAAGGATGAGTGTGTTTATTCATTCGATACACCAGTAAGATATTTTACCATTTTTTTTTTATACATTCTAATAATATTAAAAGCAATCCATATTAATAGCTATCTCTATTAATTTTTTGTTAAAAGGATACGACTACGGGCTTATATATTAATCTAACAACATTTTTGGGATTGGGACAAGATCATGTTCTCCATTATTATCAGTTAACCAATAATCCTGTCTTTCTTCACATAAAACGTACAAAAAAAGAGGTACGTTATAAATAACTATTCTTTAATGCAATTTTAATCCATATATTCTTTTTATTACAATGTATTTTAACCTTGTAGATTGTATCCGATCAAAAAGGAGACGGTCCTGAAAAAAAGATAACGAGATTAGCTATAGGAACTTCTGGTGGCTTTACGCCAGATCAACAAAAGTATACTTATCACGAGGAATATAAAATAGTTATATTGCCAAAGTTTACAGAAATTCCATATCCTAAGGATGGTCTGCCAGAACAAGTAAGATTCATAGAATTATATATAAACACTTGATGTATCATGAGTGATTTATTAAATATTAGTTTTATATATTATAATTGAAATTTTTTATAACAGATAGAAATAGCTATTAAATCAATATTGGAGTCAGATTCTGCATCAAAGGTGGCTGAAACTGAAACTTTGACTGGAACTTGGGATGGAGAAATAAAGGCTGTATCGAAGTTAGTATTTTGTATTAATTGCAAAATAATTGTATCTTGTCGTTTGTAAAAATTAACATTATTATTGATATTTATTTAATGTTCTTAGGCATGCAAAGAATTTGAAACAATTGGATAATGGCAAAAAAATACCTCCAAATGGTTGGAAGTGCGAGAAATGTGATCTAACACAGAATCTTTGGTTAAATCTGACAGATGGTTCCATTCTTTGTGGGCGTAGATTTTATGATGGCACTGGAGGAAACGATCATGCAGTTGAACATTATCGTAATACAAATTATCCGCTTGCTGTTAAATTGGGTACCATAACAAAAGAAGGGAAAGGAGATGTGTTCTCATATGATGAGAATGATATGGTAGAAGATCCTAATTTAATTGAACATTTGGCTCACTGGGGAATTAACATTACTCAGATGGAAAAAACTGATAAATCTATGATTGAATTAGAATTAGATCTTAATCAAAAATTTGGAGAATGGGTTGCTCTTCAAGAAGCTGCAAGCAAATTAACGCCATTGTATGGACCTGGTTACACTGGTCTTGCTAATCTTGGAAATTCTTGTTATCTAAATAGTGTTATGCAAATGTTATTTGTTATTCCCGACTTTATAAAAAGGTATATAAATTATATATATATATATATATATATATATATATATATATATATATATAATATATATATAAACAATGCTTTGTGGAATATATTCGTTAAAAAAAAAAAAAAAACAAAAAAAAAAAGAGATTATTAAATATATATTTATAATAATTGAAAATATTTTTTATAGATTTGTAGATGGTGCACCACAGATATACAATCAGAATTACACTGATCCTGCAAATGATTTTAATGTTCAAATGTAAGATATGAAGTATAAATATAGATTTGTTTAATGATATATATATATTTTTTTTTGTTTAATAATATATAAACATTATATATATGTTTATTTATACAAGTAATATTTATTTTAGGTCTAAGCTTGGAGTTGGATTACTTTCGGGAAAATATTCCGTACCACCAAAATCAAACACAGAAGATGAATCGCGACAAGGTATTCCTCCAAGAATGTTCAAAACCTTGATTGGTCGTGGACATCCAGGTTTTTCCTCAAATCGGCAACAAGACGCTCAGGAATTCTTCCTACAGCTCATTAACATTTTAGATGTAATTATTAATATATAACACATAAATGAGATTAAAAAAAATGTGTTTACAAAATGATATCAAAATGCATCCATTAGTTTAACAATATTTTTCGTATTAACAGGTAAAGATATCCAAACTTGAAAATGATAATTTTTGTGAAATTTATAGTATGTTCCAATCCTATTGAAATATTAACATGTTTTTATAAAGTTTCATAAAAAATCACAATTTTCAACTTGGAAATCATGCCTTGTTTATTAGTATACATGTATTTGTAACTACCTAAATAATTTTATAATACATTTCAATGTCTTTTTTTTTTATATATCAATATTATTTAGTATCTCATTAACAAAATGTTATTAATTTAACAGCGTAACAGCAGACATCAAGCAAATCCTACTGACAGCTTTAAGTTTAAGGTGGAAGAACGTTATCAATGTACAAGATCTGGTAAAGTGAAATATACTTATCGTCCCGAATACATCTTACCATTGCCTATACCATTAGAAGCAGCAACGAACAAGGTATGACGAATTATATTTATAAAAAGCAGTAATTTATAAATTATTACTATATTTTTCAATTAAGTATCCAGATTATATCCCTACTACAAATAAATTGCAACTGAAGTTGGATCTATTGGTCAGTGAATAGTAGTAATGAAATGTAGTATAATGTCAGGAAGAAGTTGCGGCATATGAAGCACTGAAGAAAGAAACAGAAGCAAAAGGACAAAAAGTAGACCCAAATACTTTCGTGAGGCCACGTATAAAGCTAATGTCATGCCTGGAAACTTTTATACAGCCCGAGATAGTCGAACAATTTTACAGTTCTGCATTGAATGAAAAGACAACTGCACAGAAGTAAGCATTCAATTATATGATATATATATATATATATATATATATATATATATATATATATATATATATATAATAATTTTTTATTATTTTTATTAATTTTGTATTTTTTTTCTTTTTTAAATATTATAGAACAACGAGACTAGCTACATTTCCGGATTTCCTACTGATGCATTTAAAAAAATTTACTATGAAGGAAAACTGGAGCCCCGTTAAATTAGATGTAGCAATAGAAATGCCAGATATAATAGATCTGAGCTCTTTACGTGGATTAGGTTTACAATCTGGAGAAGACTTACTACCTGAAATAGCTGGTTCTAATCCACCATCTCCAGTCTATGATACAGACATTTTAAATGCTCTAACAGATATGGGCTTCCCTCAAGAAGCCTGCAAACGAGCTTTATATTTTACCGAAAATCGCAGCTTAGAAGCGGCTACCAATTGGGTGATGGAACATATTGGTGATTCTGATATTGCAGATCCATTTGTGCCTCCTGGAATTGATATTAAACCAGGTAGATTATACTTCTCTATGAGGATTCGTATATATCAATATATAATATTGTAACTATTATAAAAAAAAAAAATATTTCATTATAAAAAAAATAAAATATTTCATTAATATTATAATCAAAATTTTAGGGAGAGATAAATTTATACCAAATGATAATGCATTAGCAACGGTAATGAGTATGGGTTTTACTAAAGAACAAGCAATAAAAGCTCTTAAAGCGACTGATAATAATTTAGAACGTGCAGCGGATTGGATATTCAGTCATCAAGTTGAACTGGATGCGTTAGATGTTGAAAATGATGCAGGACGTTCAGAAGATGTATTCCGAGATGGCAGTAATCGTACGTAATACACATGTTTCATTTTTTATTTAAGAAATTATATCATTATCACACATATATTTTAATTAATATTATTAATAATATTTTCTATCTCTACAGAATATAAATTAGTAGGATTTATATCACACATGGGGACATCAACAATGGTAGGACATTATGTCTGTCATTTGTTAAAAGATAATCGATGGGTTATATATAACGATGATAGAGTAAGTAATAATATATTGTTATTTATCTTATCATTATATGATATTTAATATCTGGTAATTTCTTACAGATTGCTTTATCTGAAAATCCACCTAAGGAGTTGGGATATATATATCTGTATCAACGCATCGAATAGATTACGTGACATTGACTTTGTATAAAAAAAATATTATATCATCCTTTAACAATAAAAAAATACGGCAAATAATAATCCTACTATGTGTGTTCTCGATATTGTTATTTAACAGCATGTATTTTTTAATATTATTTATCGTTTTCAAATAACATGATACCTTTAGTTTTAATTGATAATGATATCATTCTTAATAATATTTGCGTGGAGATATTAAAGTGGTAAACTTTCATATAAAATTATTTTCTATTATATATATATTTTTTATTTTCTATTATATATTTTTGAACGAAGCAGGCCTTGTTTAAAAATGTTCAAATAAATCGAATCCTTTATATATTTTATATAAAATATTAATTTACTTCTACATTTTACTATGAAGTGGATTTGAAATAATACAAATATTTATTTCTTGAATGTCTTTTTTGTAAACAAAATTTTTAAAGTAATAATAATAAATAGATATCTAATTGAAATACGTTCCATGGCAAACAGAAAATTATTAAATATGATTTAACAGGATTTCATTTCTTAATAATAAATAATTGAATTCATAAATGAAATTTTAATATATACATTTACTTTATTTAATAAATTCAATAATTTTCGATTCGTTAATTTTTAACATAAAATTATTTATTATAAAATGTGGGTGTTATATTTTGACAATTTTTAAATGTTTAATCTAATATTTTAGATAGTAAATTTTACTATACTATGTGCATAAAATATAATATTGTAACACTTATATATAATTCGTTTTTTTATTCCATTCATATACTAAATGTTATTTTTATTAACAATGTTAATAATTACAATATTGCATGCACATAAATTGCTTTACATTTGTATATTACATAGTTAAAAAAAAAAGAAAAAAGAATAAAATAAAATAAAATAGAATAAAATATTACAAAAATATATTTTTGTTATAAGTAGAAGGCCACAATTTTACAAAACAAATGTATAGAAGCTTATTAGAAATTATGGCTAACATTTTAACCTGGATAATCAGAAGACCTTTCTTTAGTTTACAAATTTAACGGTCTTACAAAATTGATTTTATATAAACACTCTTATTCATATATATATATTTTATATATTTCAAATATACTTTTAGATTTTTGATTATGATAAATTAAAACGATCAATGTAAAGAAATAATTTGCTTTTTTTATCGATTGTTATCGTAAGAAATATTATTTATTTTTACTGATCGCATTAATTCATTACTAATGCTGCTTAGGTATTATTTAACTTTTAGAAATATTTCTTATTAGGCAGTTAGGCACAACTTATCACAAGAAATGTGGTTATACGACTTCCATCATTAGATAGGTGTACTTAAGATTTAAAATTAATATTGTTTATTCAATAGAATTTACTATGAATTAATTTAATAATATTTACAAAAAAAATTGTCACTTCTCATATTTTTGCATCTATAAAATAGTTTCTAGAATTATTTAATGATTTGAAGTTTAAATCGATATTCTTTTGTATAACCAAGCAATCAGATATTAAATAATTGATATCAGATATAAAATAATAATAGCCATCGGTTAAAATAGTTAATAGATATATAAATACTTACATATACATATATATGTATATATATGTATATATATATATATGTATATATGTGTATATATATGTATATATACATATATATATATATATTTTGAAAGTATTTTATATAAAATTTTAGTATAAAAAACTTTCATGTATTTTGTCACATAAAATTCTAATAGATATTAATCTTTTAACTCATGTTATATAGCTATTTTTCACATATGTTATAACAATACTTAGTTTCATTATTATTTCATTACTACATTACTTAATTAAAATTTTAATATTAATATATATATATATATATATATATATATATATATATATATATATATATATACACATATTAATTTAATATTAATATATAATATATATAATCAGCAATGCTTAAATTTTAGAAAAGAAGTGTTGTCAATTATAATATAATAGCACACGTATATATAAATTCTATTTTTAAAAATAATCTAATATTTAAATATATCTCATTAAAAATTATACTTAACTAGCTGTTCTGATTTCATGTCTGGAATTAGGTTCAATTATACCAATGGATGGTGGAATGGCATATATAATTTGATCGCCGTCTCTTTTGAATATTGGTTCAATTACATCAGGCATTACTTCTACTCGTAATACTTTACTCTTGTTACCCAGCATACACTTAAACTTTACATCTACTGTAACTTGAAGTTCAGTGCCACGTAATCTATTAAAAAATTTGTATGATTTAGTTTTCAATGTTAATTTATTTTAGGAATAATGTATATCAAATATATAAGATTAACTTACTGATTATATCTAGTACTTAATATACCAACAAGTTCTCCAATTCTATCTTCCTTGGCAGTGATTGAAATAATAAAATCATTTCCTCGATTAGAATGAATTATTATAAGTTGATCTTCTCCAGATGATACACTTAAACCAGTAATTTCAGCAATAGGTATGCCTTTTTTCATAGTTTTAAATTTTACACTTTCTAGTTTGTATAAGGCATGTTCTGTTACTACCAAAACACGATCAGCTTGTTTATTAAATCTGCATTAACAAAATAACGTTAATTTCAAATTGGATTGTATTATAAAAACATTAAAAATATTTGTAATAACCTATTAGTTTTTCTGACGAATGTACTGAATAGAACAGTTTTAAAATGATCTGTATTTCGAAGATTATTTATAGAAGAAGTGAAAACATCATTGTGAGGATTTTCATCTGGCTTAGATAAATAGTTTCCTTCCCAACGTCTATCCTGACCCCAATGAAGTCTTTTTGAATGTAATACAGCTCCTGCCGCCATCTGAAATACAAAATAAAAATGTAAAAAATAATAAAAAAATAAGATAAAAAAATTCTTTCTATATTATTTACTTTTAATCGAAGCTGTGGCCAATCTTCTCTTGGGACAACTTTAAGCACCATCCAAGCACGCCATCTTGCATAAATCATTTTTAATGAAGGTACCACATCACGAACAGCGAAGTTTTCTTTTGGCCATGTTAAATGTTTACCATGGTCACGCATAGATCTAACGTTACTAAAAGTCTTCAACAATTCTTTAATATAAGAATATTTCTTATACTGACGATAATATCTTATAATAAACAATGCAGCTTTCATCTTTTTGTAATTTTGTCGACATAAATAACCACGCCATTGTTTTTGAAGTAATATTACAATCCCTGGTATTAAATCTTCACGTGCCTAAAATAAAGAACATGTTAGCTTTGAGAACATTAATACTTATATATGATGTATTTCTATTTATATAATAATAATAATAATAATAATAATAATAATAATAATAATAATAATAATAATAATAATAATAATAATAATAATAATAATAATAATGTGTAAGATTAACTAACCTTTTCTAATGCAAATAATGTTTGAGGAGAACGTATAAATATTTTAGTATGACCATACTTAACATCACCTGAAAAACCTTTTTCTTCCATTAATGTACGAACTCCATCTTTATCACTGCCACCTCTAAAGTTTGGCCAAGTATATTGCGATATCATCTTATATCTAAAAAATATCTTTTTATCAAAAATCATAAAACATATAAAATAAAATATAATTATATAAATATAATTATATAGTACCTTTTCAAAAATCTATCATATTTTTGTCTATGAGCAAACCCTGCTCTTCTAACTAATATATTTTCTACGAGTCCCAAATATCTCACTTGGTGATTTACTCTTTCATCATCAAAAACAATAGCTGACTTAATTTCATTAGGTTTTATGCACCGAATATAAAATGGTTCTTTACTAGTTAAATTTTTAACAAGTGCAATCATGGAATTACGAAATAATGTACCGGCAGTCAATGGTCTCTTTGTAGTCTGTTATAATCAAAATGCACATTTTAATTTGTAATAATTAACATATAATAACATGTAATTTTTTGTCAGATCTTTTGTCATAATCTTTGTCAGATATATGTATATTCTTACTTTTGTAATATCTTGAGCACCTTCGGGCCACATCTTACTGATTATAGAATCATTACTTTTATAAAGCAGGCGTTTAAAATCTTGAAAAAGAGTGTCTTTATTTTTATCCAGAAAACCGTTAATGTTGTATACAACATCACCGGCATAATGTTTAATTTTAAAATGAATCTTGTGTTGTAATTCTTTATCTGTTGGTTTCAATTGACGAGAAGTGTAGTGTTGATGATCTGCCAATTTTATATCCATTGCTTCAAGAAGCATCTGAAAGAAAAGAATATTATTAGGAATATTTTAAGAAAACATTGAAAACTGATGAATTTTTTCAATTATTTATTTTTATCATACCTCATCTGTTACTTTGCCTACATTGAGACATGCTTCATCCATGATAGCTAATATTCCCTTATGAGATAATTCCACTAAGTCACAAATTATTTGATTATTAAAATACTCAACATTTTGCCATGCAATTCCTTCCCTCTTATATTCTTCTTGTTCTTGTTTTAAAACCAACTCTGAAAATGTATAATTACTTATTAAATATAATCATGATGTATAATCTGTTTAAATAGATGCAAAATCAACATTAAAATATTATATAAACGTATGTAATAAATAACATAATAAATGTATGTGTGTGTGTGTGTATGTGTATGTATGTATGTATGTATGTATATATATACATACTCATATAATAGAGAAATATAAGAAAAATAAAAGTATTGGTCACATTTTTATTTTTATATTTACATATAAAATACTATACTCACCAAGTATATACTTGGCGTTGAGTCGCTACGACTCTTGATCCTATTAAATGAACTTATCATTTTTAACTGCATATATAGATGCATGATTAATGTTAAAGTATTATATGATCGTACGTACTATGCAATAAAAAATATAAGCAAAGGATAAGAGTATTGGTTATTTAATTTATTAATTGTGTATTATATATAATAGACTTACCAATAAAAAGTTGTTGTAATTTTTCATTGCAGTAGTTGATACAAAACTGTTCAAAGCTATTCACATCAAAGATTTCAAATCCATAGATATCTAACACACCAATTACTGTTTTGTATGTATTAGATGTGTCATTTACATTAATTGAATCATTAACGCGTGACACAATCCATGTAAACAATCTTTCATAAATTGCCTAAATAATTTCAAAATACAAAATATTATTTATATACTATAATATTACATAATAAAATTGTAACAATTATAAATATTTGTGTTACCTTTGCCAAAGCATCCCTACCATATTCAGCTTCCACCAAAGTATGAGTTTTTTGCATAATTTCTCCACCAGCTGCTATCACTCTTTGGGATAAAGCAGTTCTAAGTTCATTTGGACCAATAGAAAATAAAGCTGCAGTATTAGCTAGAGCATTATTTTTCTCAACAATAAGTTTATCTTCATTGATTTTATACATAATATTACCCTAAGTAATGAAGTAATTAGAAAACAAAATTCAAAGAAATAAATATTATAAAATAATTAATAGATTATATTACCAGATGCAAAATGCCAGATATAATATTCCAGATTGTTTGTATTTCATTTTGTGAAAATCCTAAAGTGGACATGGCTCCATTTACTGTTTTATAGTCACCTTTATCATTTATATTTGATTTATTATCATCTTTATTGATATAATAATATGCGGTAGCATCACGTACTAATTTCATTTTATGCAAATCAGCTTCGCTACAACCATTAATCAGCTAGAAATCAAATAAAAAATATTATGTAAAATAAATATTGTAACTTTGTCATAAATATATCAATTGTATATTTTTGATTATACCTGATAAAAACAATGAAAATTACGTTCTCCTTTTTGTTGATAAACTACTCGTGATTTTTCAAGTAAATAATTAGTTATATGTCCACCCAATGGGTCCCCTTTGAAATCAAAATTAATGTCCATATATTTTCCAAAACGAGAGGAATTATCATTTCTATTTGTTTTTGCATTTCCAAATGCTTCTAATATAGAATTTGATTGAATAAGCACATTCTTTACTCTGAAATTTACAAATTAAACAAAGTAATCATGTTTAAGTTTATCATTATTAAGTTTATATATATATATATATATATATAAACAAATGCTACAATAAAAAATCAAGTATAAAGTTTAATAAAACAGTTTTGTCTAATAGAAAAATTAACTATCTAAAAAGAGATTACAGTAGATTAGATAATGATATTTTATAATTTACTGCGTTTTCCTGTATTTCATATCAATCTTTTATTACATACTATAAAAACATAAAGTACCTTTCAATTTCCTGTTGACCGCTTAGATTAGTAACAGCAGCGATATACTTCATAATGATTTTACTAGCCTCTGTTTTCCCAGATCCAGATTCACCACTGATTACTATGCAAGTGTCACGACCTTGTTGCTTCATCTCACGATGTGCTGAATCCGCAATAGCAAATATGTGTGGCGGATTTTCAAATAATTCCCTCCCTAGAAAATAGAAAATAATAAATATATTGATAGACATCAAGAGAAATGATTAAAGCAAAATCTTATGTATAATTTTATTTGTATTACCTTTATATTTATTAATATGGTTTGCATCATAGATATTTGTACTTTTATAAGGATTAACACTTACGCACACTTCCCCAATATATGTATATATTTTTCCACCTTTGAATCTAAAAGAATAAATATGTGTTTGTACAAAAAGAATTTTAATATTTGAAAAGAAGAAAAAGAAAAAAGAAAAGAAAAAAAAAATTTAATTGAACATACAAAAGTTACTTCTTTTTTAATGATATAAATATTTAATTAAATTATAAATATTTAATTAAATCTAACAATTTAAATGATTGATCTATATTGTTGTTATATAATTTCTATATTGTTTTTGAAAATAAAAATTTAACAACAAGAATGTGAGGATTAAGAAATTTTATCAACAAAAGAAATATATATTTCATTCTATCAAGATCAATTATCAAGAGCAATTTTCTATTCTTTGTTATCAATAATGTAAACACATGAACACGTCATTCTTGTCTTTTTTCCAATGTTATATGTACGTTTAAAAAATTTAAAGAAAATAAAAAAATAGAATGATATAAGTCTGTTCGTGTAAATGGTTGAGCAAATATTATTAATAAAAATAAAATAAAATAAAATAAAATAAAATAAAATAAAATGAAATAAAATAAAATAAAAGAATATATATATATATATTTATATGCATAGATAACAATAAATGGGATACATTCTTAAGTAATGTGTCTACGAGTATTTAAAGAACATTATAATGCGAACACACATCAATGTAACGAACAGGTGACTCATACTTAACGTAAATGTGATAAGCATTTTACGTACTTATACGGTGTAGAATCGTTGCACTGAAGGCAACACATCGTCTAAGACGTAAATATTTCTTTTTTTTTTTTCAAGAATTAATTAAATATATCGAAAAAAAGAAAGTATTAAGAAATCATTAATTGTATTTGTAAAATTATATATACACTAGTTGTCAACGGATTATCATTTAATTACGATTTTATTATAAATTTTTTAGATTATAAGACATTATACGAAAATATGTTCTGTCAAAAATATATATTTCGTGTTTTATTAATAATAAAATATTATCTTTCCTTTTTTTTTTATGTGTGTATATTTTATCATTATTATATTTTTAAAAGATCAAATTTAAATCGTTAGCGCTCAACCACCTGCTGCAAGTGCGAACCACGCCCTCTTGTTAGAGATGGACGAATCAAGAAGGACAAATTAACCGAAGACGCGCGCCCATTCTATTGTACAAACTGTCAAAAAAATCTTTAAGATTTAGATAATGATGGTCGGTAAATGATTTTCGATAAATTTCAATGCTATTAAAAAAAATATGACGAGATCAAATAAAACCTACCTAACTTTCAAGTTTTCCACGACCTTCTCAATGTTGATCTCATCCAGCAGGACAAAATCTCTGATGCCAACATCTTCTTGAGTTGCCATTTCTTCTGTCGTTTAAGGGAATAACAAGTGTACAACGAAACTTAAGAATCTATCCAACGTTTTATTTTATACTATAGTTAAATGTCACTAACAATAGTCAACCGTACCTACTACTGAATGACTTCCACATGCTGTTACTCATTTTAGAAGTCTCGTTTTATCTATACGTCATACCATTGTAAGATGCAGAGGGCATTGAATTCGCGACGATATTATCGCCATCTATCAAAACTTGAAGAATTTTAAAATCTTATAAAGAGCCTCAATACTCTTCTAATAATTTCTTTCCATATTTATATTTGAATTTTTCGTTGAATTTTTCTAAGAACATTACATCGACTTGAAGACATCTTGTCGAATATATATGACGATTAAATCGTTATCCTAGAGTTCAAGTCAAGCGAAAAATAAACTTTTCAAATGTATATACGTACAATATATACATATATATATATTGCAACATTACGATTTTGAAGGTTACGAGAAATATGTGATTTACGAGACATCTAGCGGGAAATTGGGTGAAGTTACCACTAAATTTGTAAGGTTGTTAGTTTGAAGCGTATGCGACTTCAACGACAGATATAGACAAAATATGAACTGTAAGCGAATATAACGCTATTCTCACATACAGCTCCTATAGTATCGGTATATATAAGGTGCGTAGATATGTTCTTGCACATAACCTAACATTCGAGTTAACGTTCGGATAGAAATTTTTATATGTAGTAAAAATATTAGTACATTTAACAAAAATAAATGAAAAACATATGCAGATTATATTTCTTTGAAAATAAATTACTTGAAAAATGTTTGTTAATTGTACGAAGTTTATATTTGTTGTTTCTAATTAAATTTATACTTATACTGATACTTATATATCTTATATCTATAATTAAAACTTATTTAAGCCAGCCATTAGATATTTACAATGCATGTTATAAAGAATGTATGTTATAAATATGATTAGTACCATTGTTATAATAAGAAATTGTATAAATTATTCAAGAAATGTATGATATAACAATATACTTATCTTAAATCTTTATTGTTATATGCAGGAAAGACATTCTGAGAGAGGATCGATGATTATTCATCGGAATCCAAAGGATGGCTGATCCAATGTAACAGTCAAAGTCGATCAGAGTTTTGATTTTGTTGACATCACACGTAGTCAAAGAATTGCCGGCTTAAAATTTGAATCTAAAAGAAAATAAATTATATAAATTATTCAAGAAATGAATACACGAAAGTATTTCAAATTTAAAGAAAAAAAAAAGTATGTTTGCTGTTTGGAGTATAGAAGAAAAGTAACTCTGTAATTAAAGTTAATAAAAGATCCGTTTATATTACACAAGCAAATCACAGATAAAAAATTTTTAAGTATTGAAATTTTAAATTAAAATTATTTTAAGTTTCTCACATTTTATCGTCTTTTTAATGTTTAAGCGAATGTATTATGATTTAAATATTAATTTATTGTACTCCGTGTAGATTAAAGATTTTTTAAATAGTTAGAAAATTATTAAAAGTATTAATTTATAAATTTTTACGTTTTAAAAAAAAAGAGCTTCGATGTGCATTCGTCGGAGTGTAAGAGAAAACTAACTCCGGTAATCGCCAAAGTTAATAAAAAGTCCGTTTATATTTACATAAGGCCAACTATTCCGAGATTAAAATTTTTAAGTAATGAAATTTTAAATTATAAGTTTCTCGTGTGTTTTTTTTTCTATTCAAGAAAAATGAATATATTAAATTGCTTTCTATGATGTCAAGAGATTGCTTGAACGTGATTGGCTAAGAAAAATCTTATGTTATTTGGCTATCTAGACATACGTTTTCAGCGCCATCTAATCGAGTAAAATCTTTAATGAACTAAATGTCTTTGAACGAGAGGTTAGTTTAACAAATGTATGTTGATGTCGAAGAAAGCCGGTCTATCTTATTGAATAAAGACGTATTTTTAATAAGTTAAATATATTTTCACATGTTACTTCGGATACGCAAGTTATACGAACAAATTCGGAATAGTCTTTTCAAATGGAGGACGTAATCGATACGAAAGAAAATTTGGCGCAATCTATACGACTTTTAAATCAAGAGACTGCACATAGAAAATCATTTTTAAGGTTAAGTACAAAGAGTACTACGCCAAAGAGGATATCCTTGCAACAAAATACTCAACCTCGCAAGGATGAAGATACAAATCAACTTAATGACACACACAGTCCGAGAATATCTTCTAGGAATTATCTTAATACAAAGGTAATGAAGGGTCACAATTATTCAGACGTAGATACATCTTTAACCGTTGCACCTCATGAAATACGTGATATAATGGCATGTTCAGAAAAAAATGATATGACCCTACGGGAGATCATGGAAGATAGTAGTGTAACAGGAATAATTTTGAAAGCAAACGAACCATGGCGTGAGGCTAATACAAAATTGTACTATGATTTTTTACAATGCGTGCAAGCACATCTTTCTGAATTACAAGTATTCGATACCATTGCAGATTTTATACAAAGTTGTACAGACACTTTGGAAATAATTAGAGGTAAATCTTATTCTTAGTTTATAAATTCTATATAAATTAACAATATTTTATTCTTTCGTCTTTTCGTTCTTTAATAGTTCTAATTCTTTATCCATAATCTTTGTACATTTTAATATAGGCATGCAAGCTAAGGTTGAAAATACAGTGATATCTTCCGAAGAAATATCATTAGAAAATGAAAGAAATACTTGGAGACTTATATATTGTCTTTATCAAAATAGGATAAATACATCAGAATTTGATGCTCAAATGGAAGATAATTCAGAAGTTACTTATATCTCGGAAAAAAATGTTATAAATCATTTATATAAAACAGAGAGTCAGACAAGAGAATATCAATTAATTATAGATTGGTTAGAAAAAAATGCATTGGATCAAGCTAATAGATCACCAAATATAGAATGTTTTACCGATAAAACTGTTGCTTGGGAAAATACATTATATCAATTGCAAAATAAAAATTTGGGAATGGCTTTTGGATCTTCTAGACCGTTAGTATCTTCTATGGATCCTGATGCTCCTATAAGAGAAGGCAAACCACTGCATGATTTAGATAGAGAAGATGATACTAGACTTGAAAAACGAATGTTTATAGAAGTACGTTGTGGCCGTCTTCAAAAAGCACAAGCTTTATCTATTCATTGTGGTCAACCATGGAGAGCTGCATGTTTATTAGGATGGATACCGCATCATGATCCAAATTATAACAATCCTTTGACAGATACCAAGGTACCTATTGTAGGTAATCCTAATAGAGATCTTTGGAAGCTATGTGCTTGGGAACTTTCGCAGGACAAACGTATCGGTAATAAAATTCGTTTGTTTTATCATCAAATATGACATATATTATTATTCAAATAATATAATTTTTGTTTCTTATTCAGGACAGTTTTATCGTGCCATTTATGCTAGTCTTTGTGGCAATGTTCAACAGTTGCTACAAATTGCTTTGTCTTGGCAGGATGCATTATGGGGTTACATGAAGGGTCTTTTGGATGTTAAAGTTGAAGCAGAAGTGAGAGATACAATGCCAAAAAATTACACAGCCATGCCTGAAGAATACTGGAAGAATAACATTTCGTTAGAAGAAATATTTAAAGAGCTTCATGCTTCAAAAAATGAATTGATACGTGCTCAAGCTAATAAACCAGATCATCTTATACAAAAGTATTTAATATTAGATCAGATTCCAAAGTTAATGGAAGAAGTTGAAAGTATGATAGATCTAGGGACCTGTGATCCACAGTTTTTAAGATTTTTAGCACATTTAATTCTCTTTTTACGACAAATTGGAAAAAATACAAAGGATAAAATAGGAGATAAAGTATTACAGGCGTATGTAAGAATACTTATTAGAATGGGTGATCCAATTTTGATTGCATTTTATACAGCTACTTTACCACAAGAAGATCAAATATCAAATTATGCCTCATATTTAGAAAATGTTACGGATTACGAGCAACGTAAGAGATGTTTAGCTGCTGCAGAAGATGCTAATTTGAATGTTGAAGCTATTACAAAGACAGTTGTGGAAAGTATACGTCAAAAGAAAACAGAGATCAAATCAGATGATTTAAAAGGTACTATCACAGATGCGGACATGGAGAAGGTCAATGCTTTGGATTGGGTTATTTTCTATCAGAGCCAACGAGAGGAAGCATTGTGGCAAACTAATGCACTGATAAGATATTTTCTTACCAATGAAAAACTTGATGCTGCACGAAAAGCTTTCAATAAAGTACAAAATAATTATTTAATTTTTAATTTGATTTCATTTTTAAAACTATGTTTTATATATATATATATATATATATATATATATATATATATATATATATATATAACAGTTTTAAAACATATATATATTTTAGATTCCACCAGATTCTATTGAATCAGTTATGGCTGAATATCCAACTATGGAAAGTACGCTTGCGAACCTTACAATAACTGATAATTTATCAAAAAGGGCAGCGAATGCTATTAGAGAATATTTATGTTATAAAACATATCTTGATGCACAGGAAGGTTTTTCAGAATGGTTTTCTCATTTCCATCATGGTAAACCAACTCCATTAGAAGATCTACCAGCTTATGCGACATTTACAGAAAAAGTTGCTTATGATCATAAGAAGGCTCAATATAATACAGAATTAGATAGATGGAAATGTACTATGCAACATCATACCAAAGTCTGTGTTTAAGAGTATTAGAAATAATTCTTAAATAGATTGAGAAGTTTAATATTAATCATGTATTATTTCTTTTCTTTTTTTTTTTTTATTAGGCAGTTAAACAGCTTTTATTTAACGTTCTTTTATTTCCCGATGGTGGTTGGCTCGTTGATTCCAATAATAATTCAGATGAAGTCGATGTTAATTCAGATGAGCCATCTATACCGGAAGAAGTATTAAGGGAACATCAATTGAAAAAGTTACGCGAATTATGCATTCCCAAAATTGCACTCTTGTTACACACTGTCATGTCTGAAATGAACGAACATGCTGGTTGCATACAATTAGCTGATATTCTTGCGTGTGAACAATACCAATTGTTTGAAGTATGCATTTTTTAAGAAAAGATATTTATGATTATTATATGTATAAAGTATACCATAAAATTTGTTTTATCCTTTTTTTTCTTTTTTTTTCTTACAGGTATTCCCTAAGGGACGACTTCGTGAAATATTTAAAAAAATTTGTGAATCTTCCCTCATTCTGATGGATCAGAAAAAAGATCCATGGGGATATCCAAAATAATGTTTCTGTAAAATACTATTGTAATTTTGTTTAAGAAGAATTCTCTTTTGTTTTTCTTTTCTTTTTTTCTTTTTTTTTTTTTTATAAAATCAGTTTATTGTCAACCACAAGAAGTGAATATAAAATTTGATACAATGTTCAATAATTTATATAATCAATACATTATATATATATATACCAAATAAGTATTTAGATGTTTGTTCATGTAGTTGCGAATAAATATAGCGCTGTCAGAGATGCAATTCGATGGACATGGAGTAATATGGAGTAATATGGAGTAATATAAAAAAAAACCGCGGAGAAATTTTAAGAAGGGATAATAATGAGAAGAACAACTAATATCTTTGTTTTTTCTTTTTTCTTTTTTCTATTTTTTCCTTTTTTTTTTCTTTTTTTTTTGATACCACTAATTATGGATCGTAATTGCCCATTATTCCGTTGCCTCAATAAACAATCTTTCCTTTTTCTTTTTTTTTTCTTCTCTTTTTTTTCTTCTTTCTTTCTTTTAATGTCAATCTGGACACATTTTATTCTTTGTAAAATATTTTTATAATTAATGGTAGTATAACTATCATTACATGCTATTGCTGGTAGTTTGTTATGAATATATGTAATACTATATAGTAAACGTACAGAACAAAAGAGGCTTATAGCAAAAATTGCAATTTGTATATGTGATTAATATGGTATGTATTTGTGATAGAAATATTATCATGACATCACGTTGATAGTATTTTTATTATACAAAGCTGATCCGTTTTCTCAAGTTCAACAAAATTAAAAGGCAATAAGATCCACTGTCAATGGTAATTTATATAACGTTCATAACGTTTATAGTGGATGGTAATAATACTTGAATCGATATTTTTCAATCACTCGCGACACTGATATCTACGATAAAAGGACAATATTGTATTTATATTATACTTATATTTTAATAGCGATATCAAAGTAATATCATTATTTATTTTCATTAGATGAATCAAATTTTAAACACAAGAGTTTTTATATATACATATGAAGCGAACAGAAGTGAAATATTTTTTTTTCCTTTTTTTTTTTTTTTTTTCCTAGCGAGAACAGTCTTTCTTTTATATTCCTTCTATTAGCATTACGGTCTGATTATTTAACTTGAAAATTGTATATTTTATTGATATACAAAAATGACTTGTTTTTCGATGCTTTTCATTACACCAAAATATTTTTTTTCTTTTTGTGCATTAAGCGTAAAGTAAATAAAAAGTTTTTTAATAAGCATAAACTATAAGAACAAATTAGCAATTTACAAAGTGCTGTTTTTCTTAGAGAAAAGATTTGTTTGTGTCTTTTGCATTTCTTTTCTCTCTCTCTCTCTCTCTCTCTCTCTCTTTCTCTCTCTCTCTTTCCCTACCCCTCTCTTTTTGTGTTTTATATTTTTCTTTTCTTTTTCTTCTTTTCTTATTTTTTTTTTACATTGACCAACCAAATCGAAGAGACTGTACATTTATAAGAGAGAGAGAGAGAGAGAAAAGAAGACTGTATTACACACAATTCAAGGGGATAAAAATTTGATTTTGACACGTAAAGCTGATTGCAAGACAGATGAATAATACATATGTATCTTTCAAAACATAACATCCTTTACAGAGTTTTAATATCTTAAAAATACTTTCATTTGATTATTATTTTAAGAGAACAAATATGAGCCAAAGATGGAAGGAAGATAACCAAAAAAAAGGGAAAGAAAAAAAATAAAGAAGAAGATTGGAAAAAAGAAAATTTAAAGAAAGATGAAAAAAAGAACCATAAGCATCGATTTATTTTACACGATTGATCATCATAGAACACACTTACGTAGTTGAAAAATTCTTCGCGTCGATTCTCTCACACACACGATACAATTATTTTTTATTTTTTATTTATTTAGTGTCACATCACAATAAGATGTTAAATAGAGTTTAAGAATCTGTACTTTTTTCTTTTTTTTTTCATTTTCTTTTTTTTCATTTTTCACCCCTGTCTCTCTTTCTCTCTTTCTCTCTCTCTCTCTCTCTCACTCTCTCTCCCTCTCTCTCTCTCTAACAAGTGCGTATGTATACACTTATGCATATAACAATTAATCTTGACATTTATAGGAAATAAAAAAAAAGAGGAGCTTTCTATGATTAACGATAGTAATACTAATAATAATAATAATAATAATAATAATAATAATAATAATAATAATAATAATAATAATAATAATAATAATAATAATAATAATAATAATAATAATAATAATAATAATAATAATAATAATAATAATAATAATAATAATAATAATAATAATAATAATAATAATAATTATAATAATAATAATAATAATAATAATAATAATAATAATAATAATAATAATAATAATAATAATAATAATAATAATAATAATAATAATAATAATAATAATAATAATAATAGTAATAAAAAATAATCAAAATAATAATATAAAAAAAATATATATATAGGCAAAGATATTATATATACACACCGTTCGATATAATTCATTTCACAGAGTAAACTCTATTTGTTTACGTTTTCGAATTGAAATTCGTATACAATTTTTCTCTTTTATTATTGTTTTCCTTTCTCGTGTGTATGCGTGAAATAGCGTAATGTGTTTTTAATAGTGTTAGTAATAGTAGTAGTAGTAGTAAGATCGACGCTTTCTCTCTCTCTCTCTTTCTCTTTCTCTTTCTCTCTCTCTCTCTCTCTTTCTTTTCCAACTTTCTTTTAATTGCCAGAAATATTCGAACTCACGCGAAACAGGAGATATACGAGGATCTTCAATTATTTAAATTGAAAAATGTTTAGTTTTTCTTTTTTTTTCCTTTCTTTCTTTCTTTCTTTTTTTTTCTTTTTCCTTTTTTCATTAGAGAATAGGAAATATTACACGAGGATAGGAGATTTATTTTTATTCATAAGTTCCTAGCCTAACACGTAAACGATGAAAACAAAAAAAAATCGTTCTCAATTACATATTTTCCTTTTTTTTCCCACGCACTACTTGTTCACATTCGATATGCAGTTTATTTATTTATTTATTTATTTATGTATTTATAATAATTTGATTCATTCATTCATTCATTTCTTTTTTTTTTTTGCACGAGAGTTTTGATATATCTTCGTTTACTTACAAATTCGACGAAGATTTTTGATACGTATTTATGTATGTATGTATGTATGTATATATGTATGTATGTATGTATGTATGTATGTATGTATGTATGTATGTATGTATGTATGTATGTATGTATGTATGTATGTAATATGTATGTAATATTTTGTTGCTTCTTTTTTTTTTAAGGATATGTCAAATCCTTCGTTATTGTATCGTTTCGATTCAATAACGTTTGTCTTATTTACTTTTATTTGTTTTTTTACTTCACATAAATCGTCTAATACGATTTTCCTTCGTTCTTTTTTTCCTCTTTTTTAATATTCTTCTTCTTTTTTTTATTTTTTTTTTTCTGTTTTTTTCCTAGATCCATTGCGCGCGCACATATCAGCATTGTCAGTATATGTTTTCGACAAGACATGAGAGATCTAAGGTAATGTAAATATATATATATGTATATATGTATATATATATATATATATATATATATATATATATAAAATACGTACGTATTTATTTTAATTTTACAAATCTTTTCGAGATTGATTAATCAATTTTTCTACATGCATAGATATAATCATTTATAATTGTGTCTTTTTTTTTCTTCTATTTGTTTTATAAATCGTTTAACGCGAAAAAACAAGCTCCTATCACGAAGAGATAAAATTCGAAAAAATATTCTTTCTCTCTCTGTCACTTTCTCTCTTTCTTTCTCACCCTGTCATTCTTTCTCTCTCTCTCTCTCTTTCTCTTCGTTACCTTTTAATAAGGCGTTCTAAAAATGTGCGCCAAATTTGAAATCGCAAACAATCTCCTATCGTTCATTCGTTCTTTCTTAATATATTCCAATTCGAAATTTGAGGTTAATCAATAAAACGTCTTTTTCTTTTTTTCCTTTTTTAGCTTTCTTATCATTCAATTGTCTATCTCTCTTAAACGATTATCTAAAGTTTTCCTTTATTTGAACGTTTGGAAGAACATTCTTCCTTTTTTTTCTTATTTTACTTTTTAAATTTTTTAAATCATTTTATTCAGCAATTGCACGACTGTACTTTGATTATGTTTTTCTTTTTTTATTTCTTCTACGAAAAAATGTCAAGTAAAAACGATGGAGAATTGAAATTGGAATATTTTTTTATAATAATAATAATAATAATAATAATAATAATAATAATAATAATAATAATAATAATAATAATAATAATAATAATAATAATAATAATAATAATAATAATAATAATAATAATAATAATAAAAATAATAATAATAATCATAAAATAAAATAAAATAAAATAATAATAATAATAATAATAATAATAATAATAATAATAATAATAATAATAGTTTTTTATAATTATTATTAGTTCATTTTCTCTATTATATATATATTTTTTTCTCTTTCTCTCTCTTTGTCTCTCTCTTTTTTTTTTCTTTTTTTTTCATACATCTATAATAATAATATTTATTAAAAAATGTTATTATTATTATTGTTATTAATTACGAAGATATTAAAATCGATATGCTTCTTCTCCTTCTTTCTTTTATTTCTTTCTTTTTTATTTTTTTTCTTTAATGTATGTAAATGCATACATACATATTATTTAAAAGTCTAGTTTTGCGTTGTTGTATTTACGGACATACATATACGGACATATATATATATATATATATATATATATATATATATATATATATATATGAGATGACTGAAATATTTATAAGAGTCGAAATAAGAACGGAAATCAAGGACTTAAATTAGAGATATTTCTTTCCTATTGTGAGACGATATACACATGTGTACGAAATGTGTGTCGCTTTGCAATTATTATAAGATGAAACTGACTACTTCTTTTTTGTTTTATATATATATATATATATATATGTAAAAAATAATTAATAATAATATTAATAATAATAATAATAATAATGATAATGATGATAATAATGATAATAATAATAGTAACAATATATAATATAATTATAATAATTAATATTATAATTATCTATCATTAAACTCGGTTCCCAGCACCTGATATTATCTTTCTATATATATGTATATATATATATATATATTATCGATTATTACAATCATAATAATACAATACAATATTAATAATAATAATAATAATAATAATAATAATAATAATAATAATAATAATGCATACATATAATATAGAAAGAAAAACCATAAAAAAAGAAAAACAATTAAAATAAAAATTTCCTAGAATCTAATACTATCGTGTTTTCTTTATCATCTAACAATTTTGTATAATGTCGGAGCTACTCCAGAAAAGAATTTAAAATTGGGCTCGGAATTCGTACGACTTTTATAATCGAAATATGAAGTAGATTATAAGAGTATAAAAACAGAAATAAAATAAAAATATTGTACGAGTAATTAGTATAGAAACAATATTTAGAGAGAGAAAGAGAGAGAAAGAGAGAGAAAGAGAGAGAGAAAGAGAGAGAAAGAGAGAGAAAGAGAGAGAGAAAGAGAGAGAAAGAGAGAGAAAGAGAGAGAAAGAGAGAAAGAGAGAGAGAAAGAGAGAGAAAGAGAGAGAAAGAGAGAGAAAGAGAGAAAGAGAGAAAGAGAGAGAGAGAGAGAGAGAGAGAGAGAGAGAGAGAGAGACAGACAGAAAGAGAGACAAAAATTTATAGTTTCTCTTTTTCGTTATAATAATTTATCTATTCGCCTGTATTTTGTACATACATTTATTTTGTATGTATATATGTATGTATCTTTTTATTTATTAGATTTATTATTATTTTTATTTAATTAGTTATTTATTTATTTATCTTTTTTTTTTTTTTTTTGAAGAAATAGAATATGTATGTGCATATATATATATATATATATGTATATATATATATATATGTATGTATGTATGTATATATATATGCAATGTATGTATGATAATTCCTCTACATGACCTACGCGTAATTTATTGCAAAATTGTACACAATGTAACTGTTTTTTTGTATTTTTTTTTCTTAATTATTGTTATTGTTTTTGTTGTTGTTTTTGTTATTGTCCTTTCTTTTTCTTCTTTTCTTCTCTTCTCTTCCGCTGGACTTTTTCTTTTGTTTGATATTTTATCATTTTCATTATTTTGTACGATCACAAGACGATATTACCCGTACAAAGATATGAAACTTTTCAATATTGAGACAAAATTTCTTTTTTCTTTTCTATTCTTTTCATTTTTTTTCCTCTTTGTTTCTGTTCTTTTTCGAATTTCAAATAATAGCGGATATCATCAGTTCTTTCTTTCTTTCTTTTTTTTTTTTTTTTTTTTTCATATTAATTATCTTTTCACGGGACAGTCGATAATTACTATTATCATTTAATCCTGCAAGTGGAACATTTTTTTTCTTTTTTCCTTTTTTTTATTGTCTTTTACAGAGAAAGTTTATATCTCTTTTGATTCAAGCTTGTCACTCTATCATCTCTTTCTCTCTCTCTTTTTCTCTTTTTTCTTTTTATTTATTTATTTTTTCCCTTTTTCTTTTCTTTTTTCTTTTTAGTTTTACTTCGTTTCTTTACTTTACAGTGATCAGTATCATCCCTTTTCTTATCCTTTTCATCTCTCTCACTCTCTTTTTTTTTTCTTTTTAGAAGAAACGAAAGAACGAACGAACTATGGCTCTGATATAATAAGATCTGCAGGAATAATCATTATAAATTCGCCATTTTCGCCCGAGAGAAATTTGAATTGCAAAATTGATATTAACATCGATATATCGAGAGTATCTTATTTTAACTTAGTTATAACGCGTTGCTTTTTATTTTTATTTATTCGTTTATTTATTATTATTATTTTTTTTTATCTTTTTTCATTTATGTCTTTTTTGTTTTTTTTTCTTTTTTTTTTTTTTTAACACGTAGATATTAGGCTCTAATCAACAATCAATTTTTATTATCGTACGTTTTTATCCGCTTAATCGATTCTCCTTTAATTTTTGTTCCGAAAGTATTTTTCAATCTCTTCATATAACTGTGCTGTGTTAGATGTGTGTGCGTGTATATGTGTATAGTACCTTTACACATATTTCTCTCTTTCTCTCTCTCTCTCTCTCTCTCTCTCTCTCTCTCTCTCTCTCTCTCTCTCTCTCTCTCTCTCTTTCTCCTTCTCTTTCTCTCTCCCTCTCTCTTTCTTTTTTTCTAATGTATATATTTAAATGTATAGCATAAAATAATTATATATAGCTTAGTGTTATTAACTTTCTTTATTTATTTATCGATTTAATAATAAATACCTAATGGTCTTCGAGAGCAATGTAAGCATTATAAATTGCAAAAAATTAGTTTGCTTAGAATTTAGAGGATACCCCGGCGGCACTTAGAAGCTGGACACACATCTGTTAATCAGAGATTTTTAAGACTTTCTTTTTAATTCTACATCTTCTTATATACATACGTATATATATATATATATATATATATATATATATGTATATATATAAATATATATATATATATATATATATGTATATATATAAATATATATATATATATATATATGTATATATATAAATATATATATATATATATATCTTTTTCTCTCTCTGTTTTTGTCTCTCTCTCTCTCTCTCTCTCTCTCTCTCTCTCTCTCTCTCTCTCTCTCTCTCTCTCTCTCTCTCTCTCTCTCTCTCTCTCTCTCTCTCTCTCTCTCTCTCTCTAAAGTGATTATGTATTTCGCTGATTTCTTGGTTGCACGTCGCTCAGTTTTTCTATATGTAGTGTGGTAATATCCTCTATTTTTTTTTTTTTTTCTTTCTAATGTATGTACATACGCTTAACGCACGAACATACTTTAGACAAAAAAAGCTTTCGTACTTTCATCTATTTATTTATTTATTTATTTATTTATTTATTTATTCTTTGCTTATTTTTTTTTGTTTTGTTTTTTTTTTCGTTCATCTGAAGAAAAAGATAGATTTTCTTCGGTAGCCGGCAATATTGTACGATTTGATCGTACGAGCTCGGCGTGGCTTCATCATTAAATGGTTTAATACATACTCGTTGTGCGCATTTTTGTAATTTTTTCATTTCTTCCTTTCTTTCTTCTTTTCTTTCTTTCTTTCTTTCTTTATTTATTTATATATTTATTGACCTCACCGCAGGTAAACCACTTTTTTTTTTTTTTTTTTATAATATATTATAATAGAAAGACGGTATAATTTAAACGCGTGCTCTTGCTTTTCTCACGTACACAAGAAACCAGTTCCTAAGTACTGCAGGGTATCTCCTGTCCGAGTGAATCCTAATTCAAATGAATAAGCATAAATTTTTTTTTCTTTCTTTCTTCTTGCTTTCTGTTTCTTTCATTCTTTGTTATTTTTTTTTTTGTTTTTTGTTTTTCTCTTTTTGTTATTATTATCTGCACCCAAGGCACATTTTATACTTTCATTCCGTTGTAGGAAGGTCCGCTCCATAGTTTTTTTTTATGTCTATATACATATATATATATATATATATATATATATATGTATGTATATATATGTATATATTTATATTATATCCTGTCTATACGTTATAGTATATTATACGTTAAGTGGGAGTTAAGTTTTTTAATTAGACTTACCCCAGCTCCCGCGTTTCCCCTCCCACCTGCCCTCCCGCGAAGAAAATAGAAATTAAAAGAGAAAAATAAAAAAAAAAAATATGTAATAAAAAAGTAAAAATAGTTCCTTATTTTAAAGTTCATTATTTTCATTATTTTCTTGTGCAATTCTCATCCACCTTCATTTCTTATTTAAATCCGATCTCGTCTCGATTGGCTATCCTACGAATTATTGTCAAGTCGACAGCATTTATAAATGTATATTTCTTAAACGCTACTACGAGTTAAATCGATGATAATGATAATGATGTATATTTACGTTAAATCCAACTATATAGCTTTGTGCAAAATTTACATTGTACAGAGATATGTGTTTGTGTGTGTGTGTGTGTTTATGTATGTTTGTATGGTAAGTATGTATGCATGTATGTATATACGTATTTATTTATTTATTTATTTATTTATTTATATATGACCGATCACTCCAGTTAACAACCCGATCGCGTTTATCTCTATATGATCAGTTATTATTTATGTATATAGTATTTATGTATATCAATACGTAATATCGGTCAGTCATACATGATGGATACTCATGTATGCATTATTTGAAGTATCGTGTGTGTATATATGTTTGATTGTGTGTATGTATATGTACGTATGTATGTATATATATTTTTTTTCTGTTAAAGAGCCATCAACGATACTTCCATACGAAAGGAATGTTTTCTTTCGTTATTATTATTGTCCAGATATTATCAACGACTGTATTATTGTCCGTCGCGTCATTTATTTATTATTGTCAATATTTTCTAATATTCTCAGGATCGATCTTATTGTCAGAATTTTCTTCCTCTTTCATCTTCGTTTCTTTATATTTTTATATGTATATATATATATATATATATATATATATATATATATATGTTGATATTGTCTTGAATGTATATATATATATATATATATATATGTATGTATATATGTATATATACACATATGTATGTATATCGTATAATACGAAATATTGAATCTGATAGGTCTTAAAAATACTTCTCTAATCTGTTTTGTATACAATGAAATCTCTTACATGCTAAATACTTTCTTACAACCTTGTATCGTGTTTCTTTTTTTGTTTTGTTTGCTTGTTTGTTTGTTTATTTGTTTTACAATTTTTCTCTCGTGCTTCTTTTCTCTCTCTCTCTCTATCTCTCTTTTTATTTGCTTTATTGTTATTATTCATTATTAATTCCGATGAATTTTTCCTATATTTTTCTTTTTCTTTCTCTTATTATTATTCTTATTACCACGAGAGCAATAACGCCTTAAAGAAAATATATAAGGAACGGCGAATTGATTCGTTTTTGATTCATCTTAAGAACGCAAATGCGACGGCGACGATAAAGGCGATTATTATTGTCGATATCGAAGCATGTTTCTTCAAGCCACTTCCATTTATTTGAGGTCTATCACCGGGGTTAATTACGTTTATCTTCCAACCGAGATTGTTGTGCGTGTAACACTGAAAAAAAGCAAAAAGCAAAAAAAGATATGAACGAACGAATATGTTTTGCGATTAAAATTAGTGTTCGTTATTAAATAACATTTTTTTCCTTTTTTAAATTCTTCCTTTTGTCTTTTTTTTTCTTTTTTTTTTTTTATATGTGATCCTATAATTTATAATTCATACAAATTTTTTTTCTATTTTTTTTTTTGTATATAATTATATACAAATTTTTAATTATTATAATACTGTATAAAGTCTTATTTAAAGTACTGTATAAGAATGGAAAAGATTTTTGTAATATTAAATTATTGGAAACCAAAAAAGAAAAAAAAAAAAAAAGAAAAAAGCGAAATTATACAATTTAGGGTGGAATTTTTATGATTATTGATAAATGCAATTCTTTTTTTTTTCTCTTCTTTTTTTCTGTCTACGAAAATATTTTGTCGAATTACAATTTTTAAATGTAATTGTTATTAAAGGGATCCAAATGAAAAACTTATTTGCTGAAACATGAAGCTGATTTAGCAAAAAAAAGAAATTATAACTTAGGATATTTTTATAATTATTTAGAAATATATAATGATCTTCTATATTAATTATATATTATATTATATATATATATATAATATTATATATATATATATATAATATATAATTAGTAATATAATATATTATAGTATTTTACAAAAAAAATTTCGACTATATATATATAAATCATACCTGATAATATAATAGATCTGGTGCATCTGCTGGTACGATCCATTCGAGTTTAGCAGGATCACCTTCATCACATTCCAGTCTTAATGTTTGGAAAAAGATTTTGAACGTTTCCGATTCTTTACTTTTGTCTATCGTCTTATGAACCCATTCACAATAACGACCAGCTGCAGTTGGATAAGGATATCCATCATTATCATATGCAACACCAGCAAACACTTTTTGTTGTCTTTGTTGAGGTTCAGTTTTTTGTCCAAAACCACCTTCAGGACTGTCGGTTATGTAAAATGGATGATATCTGTCGTAAAAAAGGTTTAAATTAAAATCGTAAAATTTTTCTCCCTATTACATTTTTTTCTTTTTCTCGTATTTTTATTTCTCATGTTTTTATGTCTGTTTTTTTTGTTTTGTTTTATTTTTTACCTGGCCGGATTAGTAGGATCATTACCACCTTCTACGATAAATGTGTAGGCTTTTCCTCTTTCAACAGTGATCTTTGGTATTAATAGATCATTGATATACCACGCGATACCCCACGAAGGTTGACCTGTTTAAAAAATTTATGTATACATATGTATATGTGTAATTTTTTTTTTATAGTTTTTTGATTTAAAATATATTACGTAATGTCATCTATATCTTATATTTCGAGTAAAATATGTTTACCATTTAATTAATTTCATTGATGATATATATATATTTATACATTTTTTTTTAATTATTATTAATATGGAATAAATATAAATATTTTTTATATATATATTAGTACTTTGTTATATACTGTACAAACAATATTATGTTGTTTATATATATATGATATTATATTATTTATTTTAAATAATATAACAAGAATAAAAAAATATAAACAATATAACAAAATATAACAAGAATAAAAAAAATCATGAATATACCCATATCACATATAAATACATATGTATATGAATATAATATATGAATATTATAATAATAATAAACTTTTGTACAATTACGATTTTTAATTATAATATATAATTCTGAAGAAAATGTTGTTATATTAAAAAAGAAAATTTCCTATATATATTTAAATGAATATTTTGTATAATATATTATATGTATCTTTTTTAAATCAAACATACATTATATCGTTTATACTTGAAGAAAAAGAAGAAGACGAAGAAGAAGAAGAAGAAGGATAAAAAGAAAAAGTAGAAAAAATAGATGATGAAGAAATAACAAAAAAGAAAAATTTGGGAGACGAAAAAAATCATTTAAACTCAAAGAGGATTTATTTCTTTGTAACAAGGCAAATATCGAGAAAAATTTTTTTGGTTTACCCGTTATACGCGAATATCCTCTCATTCCACCGGTTGGTCCAATCCTAGCACTGAAGGTATCTTCATTGTCGATCACGGCTTGTGGCCAGGGTTCAATGTCAGACATGTCGGGGATGTTGTATAGGGAATTAGTACACTCGTGGACATTTTTCGACGTAAAGTCGATACGTATATCCTCGGTAGTCACGTCGAAAGCTTGATGAGCATTGGCTTCTCCCCTTGAATTGAGAGGACCAATAGCAGCAATTACGCTGGTCTCGGATTCAGGAATCATTCTGTCTTTTTCAGGTTCGTTCGTGCGTAAGGGTCGCATATAAGTTACTGTAATAATAAAAATTACGTATATATTACGTATATTGACAATTATAATCATTTATATATTTTTATATTAATTGGCCAAATTATTCTCATTGATATCGATTAATTGTAAATTTAATTCAATATGTTTATCATAAACTAAACAAAATTAAATGGTATTATTGTATATGAATAATATAAAATTTGTTTGATATTATATGAACAATATTGAACATGTTGAATATTATATGAATGATATTATACATGTTCAATATTATATGAATAATATTGAACATATTTATAATATATGAAGAACATTGAACACGTGATAATTTAAATTTATTGTTAATGATAGAAAGTCTATAATTGCGTCTTCATATTCATGAAACTAATATAATTATTATAAATAATAAAATTGTATAAAACCTCTGATAATAATATTGTTTATTAATTTTAATTATAATTATTTCTATATATACTTCTATTTTTATCTATTACTTTTAATTATGATATTGTTTATTGAGTATTAATTAATATTGCATATTGTTTGTTAATTAATATTTTTTATTGTTTATTAATTCGTAACATTTAAATAATTATTTGAATTTAATTATTGAACTTTAATTATTTATATATATATATATGTATTTATATATATATATATGTATACCTGTTGTTATGCCGTTCCTTCTTTCACCGTGCAAAAAGATAGCATCGTTTTTACCACCAACTCTTTCGTCAGGACATACACCCTTTTTCCCATCGCATTGAGAAATATCGGACATGTAATAATCCTCGGCAATAAATTTCCCTGTCTTCTTGTTGTAAGCTACAACAACGACATCGCCACCGAGCATTTCAGGCTTATCCTGTTCACCGGATAGACCGAACGCTACATATTGGTCCTCCTTGATACGACCTGAAACTTGAATCTGCACGTCGTCACCAATCAACTCCCATTGCACCTGTACACGTCCTTCGAGCAACTCCTTGCAATTGCTTAATCCTTGTTTGGACGTAGCCGGTTCGGACGTACTGCTCGTCTAAACAATTAATTACAAATTCAAATTAATTAATCTATATTATCTCGTTGGCATTTGATATTAAAAATAAATTAGGATATAATTAACGATTATAATTATATTATTAAATTAATTGGAAAAAGGAGCAACGAACGAATGATAATTATCTCTTGTATAATCTAAACTAAATATAAAATGAACGATGAGTGGCAATTTTGAATAGGCAAAAAAAAAAAGAAGAAAAAGAAGAAATAAGACAACGAACGATGGACGTAAAAAAAAAAAGAAAAAGAAAAATATATATATATATGTATGTATGTATGTATGTATGTATGTATGTTTGTATGTATGTACGTAAATATTTTCTATATTAAATGATGACATATTACACGTACCGGTTTGTACCACCAGTGCGGCTATTCCATGTTTGATTGCAAATGCACGTGTGATATTAATTAAAGGAACTAGAGAGAAATGGTAAGGTAAAGGTAAATAATCTACATTTATAAGTCTCTTAACAACTCGATTTACCGTGATTTTCGTTTGGCCAAGAGCAGGAGGTATGTCGAGATCCTTTGGTATTAGAACATGTCCAAAGTTTTGCTTGTATTGGACACACCATACAGCTAACCAGTCGATATCATGGGCGGTCAAATTATCTGGGAGAACAATCTCTATGTCTTCCCCTTGATATCCTCTTAAAGGTTCCAAACTATTATTGTAAAGGATAATATTTGAAATTGATTGTACATCATTGTATGTTATAATGTTTTAATTAAAATTAATATTATGACGTTTAATAATTATAATTTATTATTATTATTATTATTTGTTTTTTTTTTTATAATATCATAACAAAATATGATTGATTATATTTTAATAATATAATCTACTACTAATATATCAATTCATTAAAATTTTTTTTTATAACAAATTATTTATTATATATATATATATATATATATAAATATGTATATATATTTATATATATTATCAAATTTAATAATTTGTTAATTATGTAAGATTTATTAGTTTTTTATAAGGTTTTTTTTAAAGCAAGAATATTATGAAATGATTAGATTTATAAAAATCTCTTTTTTATTATATATGATATACGTATATAAATTAATGTTATAACATTTAATAATTGTAATTTATTATTATTTCTTTTTATAATACTATAATAAAATATTTATTTTAATAATTATAATTAATAAAAATTTTAATAATAATATTTATTAGTAATCTATCAATTAATTAAAATTCTATTCTATATAATTAACAAATTATTTTTTGTACATTATCTTTTATAACAAATTATTTGTTTTATAACAATATATTCATACGTATATACATATTATCGGATTTAATAATTTGTTAATTACATATATAACATTTATTAGTTTTATTTAAAAATTTTTTTCTAAAACAGAATGATTATTGTGTTTTCCATATTGCAAAAAAAGATATATATATATGTATTTATATGAAAAAAATTTAATATTATTATTAAATGATTAAATTTATAAAAATCTCTGTTTCATAAAATTAATTTTACAAAAATTAATTTAAAAATAATTAATTAATTTAAAAAAAAATAATTTTACAAAAATTAACTTTACAAAAATTGATAAATGATTACCAATAATTGTATTATTATTACTAACCTTCCTACTTCGTTGGGTACTTTAACGCCCAAAATATGTGGCTCGGAGCCATTTCCAACCCAAAAATAGGCATCTGGACCAGCACCGTCATAATGCAAATTGGGAATGTAGATGGTTTTGCTATCAAGGATGCTGATATTACCGCTACGAAGACCATGGGCCAGTCTTGAAAATTCAGGCAAAACTCGAGGCTTTGGTACGTCTAAATCCAATGGAATGAAAATATCACCGAAGTCGACCTGAAAGATAATAATAATAAAGCAAAAAAAAGAAAAAAAAAATGAAAAAATATAAAAAAGAAGAAGAAAGAGAGAAAGAGGAAAAAATTTATTCGTTAGAACAAAATAAATATAAATAATTCTTTTATTTGACCGCATTGTCAAATTATGAGTAATTAAATGATGAGTTTCTCAACGATCATATAACGATATATTATTTCATTAATATATATTAAATGCGATTATTATCTTTATTAATGTTCTAATTAATGAGATGAGTTTTTATTTATTTATTTTTCTTTTTCTTTGTTTCATTATTATTTTGGACTATAACGTTGTTGACTTAAACGACCGTTTATATGATTCTTTTTTTTTCGATGACCTAACTATGATCAAATTTGAAGTTTTACTAATGATCATGATCCGATTATTGATCGATGAAAAATATTGTTTTATTTTGTATTAATGATACTTATTTATTTATTTATCATCATTTAGATAAATAACGATGTTAAGAATTTTCTCTCGGTACGATCAAAGCGATCCAATTTCATTCCTTTTAACGTAATTATTACGATCTCATTGTTTCAATTAATGAGATTATTACTTTTTTTCTTTCTTTCTTTTTTTTTTTTTTTTTTTTTTTTTTTTTTCTTTTAAATAACATTTTCTTGGTACTTCTCAAAGATCTATCAAGAGGATCAAATTGATTAATATTTCAAAACGATCACACGATCTTATTGTTAATCGACGAGACAATTTCGTTTCTTTCGTTTAATTATCTTCGTTTCTATTCTTTTACCTAGTATCATACATTTGTTTTATAATTTCGTGTAAACAAATAAATAAATAAATAAATAAATAAATAATTCCGACGACATTGACGATGACAATTGATCCAATTTATCATTATACGAATCCATATATTTAGATCCCCGTGCAGAGAGAAGAGCCCGTTGAAAAAAGTCGATCTATCATCTAACCCCCTCCCACTTTCATCCCTTTCCCCCTATCTCCCCCCGTCCATTCATCGTTAAAGTTGACGTCTCGATGAGGGGGTTGGAGTCGTTTATATTCCAAGTTCCGTCAAATGTCTAAAAGCAAGACTGAGAGAGGGAGAGAGAGAGAGAGAGAGAGAGAGAGAGAGAGAGAGAGAGAGAGAGAGAGAGAGAGAGAGAGAGAGAGAGAGAGAGAGAGAGAGAGAGAGAGAGAGAGAGAGAGAGAGAGAGAGAGAGAGAGAGAGAGAGAGAAAAGAAAAGGGAAAAGAAAGTAAAAAGAAGGATTTCTCAAGCGGACCGTCGTAAAATCCGAGAAACGGATTTCACCCTTCGTGCAAGCACCGATCTCCACTCTGTTTCTTCCCTGGGGGCCGTTTTATGGGAGAAAATCCAATGGTCCCTTCGATTTTTCAACTGATTTTAAAACCACCAACAAATTTATACAAAATCATTCGAACGTTAACTGTGTAATATATGTAAATGTATATATATATATAGATAAGAGTAGTAAAAAAATGATGATAATTTTAAAAACTTGTAATTTTTTATTTCATTAATTATTAAAGAATTTTAATTATTTGCTTGATAATTAATTAATAACGCTAATAAAAAATCTATATATATATATTTATTTATTTATAACTAATGTGTGTATGTATATATATATATATATATATATATATATATATATATATCCATAACAATTATTACTGTACATACTCCATATATAAATGTAAAGTACATACATATATAATATATAATATATAATATATAATATATATATTATATATCCACATAAATATATATAGGTATATGTAATATGATAATTTATTTTAAAATTTATCTAAATTTATATATAATTGTTAATTAAGAAATATTTGATTTTTATTAACAATATATTAAAGTATATCATTATTATGATAATTATAAACTAATTAACGATGAATGAATGATTGAAACTAATTAATGATAATAATTTATTTATTTATTTTTTTTTTTTTTTCATACAAACAATGAAAACGAATTACAATCAAATTGATTTATGAATAATAGAAAAATAATTTTTCGGGACTTATTTTTTAAGATATTAATATTTCGTTATATCATGTGTATATTGAATTCTTTCCATAGAGACAATCTTGATTCCTTTGAAAGGATATTCGAACGGAGAGTAAAAATCAGGACACGTCGAAGTCTTGGCTCAAGTGTGTAAGAGATGCGATCGAGTGTAATCGATATCTCTATTCACCTATTCCAGTCTATTCTTCTACCGTATTAAAGAACAAGGCGAAAGAAAGATATAATAAGCTTATTCTACAATACTACGTTCTATCTACGAATTCGGATCGATACGTGAGTCCCTACAGTTGCCAAGTCTACCTTAAATCGGAGATATCAATGTGAAATTCCCTTAATGTTCTATATTTTAATCGACAATTTTTGAAAAATTATTATTTAAGAAGAAAAAAGATGAAGAAAAAAATGTCCAGTGAAAAATTTATTATTAATAATAAAAAAATACAATATTATATACGTAAAATATTATTAATAAATATCGTGTATTTTTTAAAATTAATTAACAATTATTATCAAAATATTATAAAATAAGAGAAATTATTTAAAAGAAAAATGTCAAGTCTACCATAAATCAAAAATGCTAAAGTGAAGTTTTCTTAATAATGCTTTTAAATTCTAATCTATAATTTAGAAGAATTTGAAATTGTTATTTAAAGAAAAAGAATGATACTCCCAGAGTAATTTATTATTAATGATAAAAAAAAAACAATGCTATATATATAAAATATTATTAATAAATGTCATGTATTTTTTTGATTAGTTAACAATTATTATTAAAATATTATATCATAAAAGAAATTATTAGTAAAAAAAAAATCATCGATAAATTAATAACTATACGCTAAATATCTAATAAATATTTAAATTATAATATTCTACTGTTGTAGACGGTTAAAAAAAACAATCGAATTTGTCCTTTCTTTCCTTTTTACATTCTCTTAAATAATATTTTTTCAAACGATTATTATAATTAATTAAAATCCTTATTTTTTATATTCGATTATTACGATTATTATGAATATTATTATAAACTGTATTGTCGTAACAATGCGATCAATTTTATTATAAACATCTGATAATCAATGAATTCATCGTTCAATTTATTTTTCTTCACTTTTTATTAAATTTATTTATTTACTTATTTATTTATTTACTTATTTATTTATTTTTCTTTATACATTTTTGAAGTTGCAATCATTTGAAGCGTGATACCCGTCAGTAGTCGATTACACAGTTTGTTAAACTTTAAGGCGTCATAACTCGATGAAATATCGATGAAAAGATAGAGTTTAGATACTCGTTGAATTCGTATTGATATTTTCTACAACTTTTGTTCGACTTAAAATATCGATTTCCGATAAAAAAAACAAAAAAAAAACAAAAAGATAAAAGATAAAAATAAAAGAAAGAAGAGAGAAAAAAAATATTTTACTTTCGTATCTCGAGAAGAGTATCAGTCTCTATGAATTTAATTAAAATAAATATTTTATCATTTTCCATTGTTAAAATCAATTTAAACGACTTTTGTTTCGAACAATTTCTCTCTCTCTCTCTCTCTCTCTCTTTCTTTCTCTCTCTTTGAAACCAATAAGGATCGTAGATATACATATCTTTGTTGTATCGTTTAAAATGAGACACCTAGTATAAAGATACATACGTACATATATTCGATTTTATTAAAAATAGCGTATATTGATCTAACCGTATTATATAAGTTCATAAATTTATCATACGATAGATGTTGCCTATTCGATCGCAATAATAATTTATGCCATATATATATATATATATATAAGAAATTCAGATATTAAGAGAGGGAGAGAGAGAGAGAGAGAGAGAAAGAGAGAGAGAATGAGAGAGAAAGACAGAGATAGAGAGTAGTCTGAATACCGAAAACTTTCTCTGAACCCGCATAATCTGGACCGAGGAATAACCGGTTGAGAGAACCGCTAGTCGAGCGAGCGGTAGAAGAAACATGAGCGAGAAAGATGGCAGATATAGGTTGATAGTGAAAAAGAGGAAGACAGATAGAAAGATAGATAGATAGAGAGAGAGATAAAGAGAGAGAGAGAGAGAGAGAGAGAGAGAGAGAGAGAGAGAGAGAGAGAGAGAGAGAGAGAGAGAGAGAGAGAGAGAGAGAGAGAGAGAGAGAGAGAGAGAGAGAGAGAGAGAGAGAGAGACAGAGAGAAAGAGAGAGAGAGAGAGAGAGAGAGAGAGAGAGAAAGAGATAGTCGCCGCAAATAGAGGCGCGTGAAGTTACGAGCAAATATTAGAATCTGCAGAAGCGCGGTGAAGTTGTTAAACATAGTGAGGGATTTAAAACGAGTGTGCGAGTAGTTTCGAAGCGGTCGCTCATAAATATTGGATTTTCTTTTTTTTCTTTTTCTTTTTTTTTAAGCTCCCCCCACCCTCTCCCGACCCCAACAACATCCATCCCATCCGTCGTCCATGGGGAGAAGCGAATCAAATGGTTACGGTACGAATTAAAAATTCGATAAAATTAGTAGGATAAAGATAGATAGATAGAGAAAGAGAGAGAGAGAGAGAGAGAGAAAGAGAGAGAGAGAGAGAGAGAGAGATGTGACCTGATATCATATATTTACGTATCACTCGTTTGTCGTCAATATGTAACATTATTATGATATTATTAGCA
>NC_140822.1:3747500-3802500 GCF_050613455.1 Vespa mandarinia
ATCAGCCCTACGTACGTATCCTCACCCTTCTTTATTTTCTCGAACGAGTCTTCGTTCTAACTCACATCCCCCTAAAGCGGGACGCACGTTCCATCGGAAATTGAGACATCGAGCCTCGTTAGGCCAGATAGCAATGCCCCTTCCTTCCTACCCCCTGTTCCCCTCTTCTATCATTCACCATCCCCCTTGCCACCCCAATTACCGGAGCAACGAAAGAGCAGGTTGTGAGCTACGAGTTTATTACACTTATATACGTCTTTTTCTTTTCATGGTTCTTAAATGCATGCGTGCGTATGTGTGTGTATGTGTGGGTGTGTGCGTGTGTATGTGTGCGTTCGATATACTTTTTATAGTTAGGATTTTAACGCACGATTTATTTCGAATCTTTTTCTTTTCTTTTTTTCTCTTTATTGTACTCGCTCAGATTGTTGATATTTTTTTTTCGCTTTTTATTTTTAATTATTTTTTTTTTTTATACATTATTATATTACTTTCATTATTATATATTAATTATATATTTTTTAAATATTTTTTGTTCTTTTTTCTTTTTTTTTTTTTAGTGCCACTGCATCATGAAACATGTATTTTAATTTTGATATATTCTTTTTGTCTTGTTTCAAATTTCTATTTAGTTTATATATTGTTTTCTTTCTTTTTTGCTTTTTTTTTTACTAAAGTTAGTTAATAGGAAAATAAAAGGAAATTTTCGAAATAAAAAAAAAAGCAAAAGAAATATTTAACCTTATTACAAATTATAATATAATATTATACATATATTGTGCTTATATAAAATAAATTATATTGAAATTCTGATATATATATATATATATATATATATATATATATATATAATATTGTTTATATATATTATAGTATATTATATTACGTAAAATTTTTATAAAAATGATAAGAACCGAACGAATATATAATATCACGATTGCCGCATACATAATAATATCACGATTGCCTTTGACGTACCTAAATAAATTTAACAAGCAGAAGTAATATTCCAATTTTTACGAACAAGTTCCTACGGAAAAAGATAAAATTCGATTCTTGGAATAGTAAGAGCGTTAAAGTAGCTCTGAAATTCGAGTTGAAAAGGGACATTCCGTCCAAGGGATGTTCGTTTGTTCGTCGTACTACTTTAAATAAGTACGTGATAAATTAAAATAAGCATTCTGCCAAGCCCTTATCCATCCTAATACCTTCTCTTCCCCCGTCAATCCCTTCTATTTCTCACTCTCTCTCTCTCTCTCTCTCTCTCTCTCTCTCTCTCTCTCTCTTTTTCTATATCTTAGTTGAAAGATTTAATGGAACTTTTTTTCCAACTGAAACTTTAAATCCGCCATTCTATTCTCGAATAAAATATCTTTAATCGTTTAAATATCTTTCTTCTTTCATTTTAATTATATCTAAGCTCTTTCGCTAATCCCATTTAATAATATTTCAATTTTTCTTCGAAAAAATAAAATCCTATCCGCAAGAAACTCTATTATTCGTGAATAATATTCTATTTTTTTTTGTTCGTTCATTCCTTCATTTGTTTGTTTGTTTGTTTCTATTGTTTTTTTTTTCTACTCAGTTCTAATCATTTTTAAATCATCACGATATCGGATTAACTGGATGGATATGGTATATTTATTGGGTGAATAATAAAAGCAAAAAAAAAGAAAAGAAAGAAAATATTGTATCAAGAAATTCTTTTTTCTTCTTTTTTTCTAATTGGCTCGATCATTGAAATTATTTGATGTAAGGATCAGCGACAAAGGAAAAAAATTATATTAAGATAACGATGATATTTGTTTGATCGGTCACATTAGATAAATGTGATCATGCGATTTATAATAAAATATCAGCATATGATACAAGTAATAATAATAATAATACTTTAATTATTTATACCGATCAAAAAAATTTGTATAAACTGAGAGATTTATTTTACATAATTAACTTATCGTTAATACAAATTATTGACGTAAATAAATTCGAAGTTTCACGCGAGCGAAAGATATCATTTTTCTTTTTTTTATTTTCGAAATTTCGTTTTTTTTCGTCTTCTTCTTCTTCTTCCTCTTCTTCATAGAAAACAATTTCTTTTCTTTTTTTCTTTCTTTTTTTTTTTATAATAACAATAATGTCGACGAGAACGAATTGCTATTATCGTTAACAATGAATTCTTATTGAAAACATCATTATCGCAATTTGCACTTAATGATTACACAAAAACATATGTGCCCATAATTATGAAAGTGTTCTAAGTCGTATATTTCTTGTTTCGAGATATTTAATGAATTGCGTTTGAACGAATTAAAAAATATTTTTATATTATGCGACATTTTAATTTATAATTAAATAATTAGTTTTGATTAATGGAAATTTATTATGAATATGAAATTTTGTATGAATTTTATACGAAAATGTTGTTTTTAAAACCCTAATTGACTTAGACCATTTTCAAAATTAATTAAATGTTCTATAAATAACTTAAAGCAATAAAGAACTATGAGTTTTTTTTGAAACAATAACTTCAATGAAATAATTCATGAACATTTATTAATTATTTTTGAAAAGTAATCCATTTTTATCATTTTTTCTAGTTTTTATGATTCTTAAAATGTTCCTGATAAACTGAAGGGATGTATGGTAGTAAACACATGATATCTTTATGTTTTTCTTTCGTTCCTGGTCTAGGGGTGGTATATAATGGCAGTAATTTAATATTTTCGTATATTTTTGGTCTTCCTCTTTTAGGTGAAAGATCCAAAATGTGGAATTTAGAATCATCTAAAAAGGTTTTATAGAACATTTTAGAAGGTTCATTTTTCAAGGATCTCATCCATTGAATTTTCCATAGTACTCGCTGGAATTTTCTTTTTTTTTTTTTTTTGCTTTCTTCTGGTCATCTGCAAGACACTTCCTAGCTCGTTCGTTTTGTAAATGTACATCATGACTTTCTCTAAGATGTAATTTCTCTCCCTCATTATTGCATGCTTCGATTTTTCCATTCAGTAAATCGCATTTTTGGCATGTGTCTTTTCGAGGAGCATGGAAATTTAAGTTAAATTCAGTATTAAATATTTTCCTGTAGATCCATTCCTTAACAAAGGATTGGTTATTTTCCTCACATTTCTCTACATATAGGCTATACATTTTACGAATATCTAGGTCAGGATTCAAATATTTTCGACCAGAAGTGTGACGAGCTCTGGGGTAGTGGCTCTCATATGCTGGGAAACTTAAATTATGTTCTCGTATAGCTTTTATCTTAATTTCATCTCTTTTTCGTGAAATTCCAGGCATCTTAAATCGGAATGAATTGGCGCTTTCGTTATCATTTATTTTACCACCTTACTATGTAATTCAGAAACGCGTCGAAGAGAGCCACGCGCCATTTTCAAGTTAAGTTTATAAGTAATTTTTTCAAATTTTTGACTTAGACCACTTTCATAATTATGGACACATTTTTGCCAGGCGCGTATTTGCTTCAATAGTCTATATTAATAACTTTCGCTGGACGCATATGTGTGCCCATAGTATTCAAAAGGATTAATGGTATCATCACAACACGGTTTATCTAATCGCGGAGATTCCCATGGTAGTAGAAAAATGTACATATAGCGAAAGTTGTTGACTACTGACTATGTGTCTATTGAGTACATGACAACCGACTATAAATAACTATAACTGACTGTAAATGACAATAAGGACTATAAATGACCATTATGACTGTAAGGACTATAAGGACTATACTGACTATAAATGACTATGTCGACTATACATACTATAAATGGCTATAAAATACCTGCTTGAATAGCCCGCCACAGGGGTGTTTGGCCCCGCCCCTCCGAGTTTAGCCACGCCCTCTAGGGTACTTGGCCCCGCCCCTCCGAGTTTAGCCACGCCCTCTAGGGTACTTGGCCCCGCCCCCTCCGAGTTTAGACACGCTCTCCAGGGGACTTGGACCTGCCCCTCCGAGTTTAGACACGCCCTCCAGGGGACTTGGCCCCGCCCCTCCGAGTTTAGACACGCCCTCCAGGGGACTTGGCCCCGCCCCTCCGAGTTTAGACACGCCCTCCAGGGGACTTGGCCCCGCCCCTCCGAGTTTAGCCACGCCCTCCAGGGTACTTGGCCCCGCCCCTCCGAGTTTAGCCCCGCCTCTTGTTGGGTTATCCTCGCCCCCTGTGTATTTAGTCATTCTTTCTCTCTCCTTCTCAGTCTCTTGTAATGCAAAGGAAGTTCTTCTAAATTTTAAAAATTAAATAGCCTTCTAAAAATTTTAATTGTCATTCGTCTCATCTTAGGGAATTCTTTACGGACAGATGTTCCAATATGAACTTGCGCAAAAAGATATATAAAACAATCATATTATAACGATTGAATTGATAAGATTGATTTTATTATAAATATTATTATGTTTTAAATAACACATTAATTTCTTTTTGTTTACCGACATGTGTAAAGAAAAAGAGGAGGAAAAAAAATATTTGTTCGATTTGAAATCGAATTATTGAAACAGAACCTTGCCTCTTTTTTTTGTTTTCTTTTTTATTTATTTATTTATTATTTTCTTTTTTTTTTAATTTCCATAAAGTTATTGGTACAAATAAAACTTTATTATTTAAACGTCGTTTTCCGTTTGTATATAATTTCAATTTGTAAAAGTAAAAAAAGAAATTATTTTTCGATGAAACACTTGAACGTGAATCATTGTAAAAATTATTATACAAATAATTGGAAATCCTTGAATTAAAAAGAAATAAAAAATATTTCTTTATAATATAAAATTTTCTCTAAGACATCAATGAATGAAAAAAAAATTTTAAAGTCCTGAATTTATTACCACGTCGGGGTAGACTAAGGAAGTTCGAAAATATTGTATTGACACCACTATACAAAAATATCAGACAAATTACAACAGCAGAATTCAAGGACATAATTGACCTATTACGATATATACCATCGGAACATCATGATTTCTTCAAATCTCTTTCACACACACAAAATCTAGATGAGTAGTAAATTGTTTTGTAATAAATTTATGTTCATAATTTTATACGTTATGTAGTTAAAAAACGTTTTAAATCGCATAAATTATGTTTTCGAAGTGTTTTAAAGATATGTAAAATAAATTGAGTATTGTTTTTTTCAATTAGAAGCATCTTAAATTATGTTGAATGGACTTGGGCACCTTCAAATTTTATAATGAATCTGATTGTAGATTTTGAAAGTGTCTTAACTCCATTTTTGATAAGAAAACGCATATTATTCACTTAATAATTGTCACTATTTTAATAGGAACTATAAATTTAACACCCTTAGATACACTTAAGTAGTATAACTCATTAGTATCCTATACGTATATTTTTAAATTCATTGAAACGCAAACCCTTAAATATCTCGATTAGAAGATAAATGGTGTTAGGCCACTTTCAAAATAAATGGCTCATATATATATTTTATATTATATTATTTTATATATTATATAATATATTATATTTTATATATAATTTTTAAATTACAAATATATATATCACAATGGACGTTTTTCATCATAGCAATCGAAAACCGATTTATCGTCGTTTCCGATATAGAGGAGGGCTCTATGCCAACGTGCGAGGGCACTAATTAAGTAATCCTGACGTAATCCTATGAATCGCGAGACGTATTTAATCCAACATGTCACATACCTTGCAAGTATAGTAATGATCGATCTACTCGAAGGCTTATAGAGCTATCTACTACATATACATATATACATACATGTGTGTGTGTGTGTGTATGTGAAAATATATGTAAGTATATGTAAAGTATATGTGTGTATATATGTATTTATATATATATATATATATTTATATATATATATATATATATATATATATATATATATATATATAAAACAAGCGAACTTTAATTATGACGAAAATATAGCGAACAGTTTTAATTCGATCAGAATTCTACGATATGATATAACAAGTCGACCTCTTCGAACGATTTTATTCATTAAGATTTTATATAATGAAAATATTCTTTAACAAATTATTTCTCAATTTTCAGTATCATCGCATTTAATTAATATTATAAATAATATATTTAAGGATTGTCATGTTCGTTAACCTTTTGTTAATATTAAGTTCAATAGATTGTTAATTATCGTTAATTATTACTAGGTATAGAATTAATGATTTTCTTTATCAGTGTTCGTATAGGAATATTTAAAGAGAGAAAGAAAAGAAAGAAAAAAGAGAAATGAGAAAAAAAGAAAATATAGTTCAATTTGCAAAATGACTCATTGTTTTCCATTTTATTATATATATAAATATATATGTATATATATAGTAAATAATCAGACAATTTTTTTAATAAAAATTGCTTCGATTATTTCTTTAATTTTTACTATTACTAAAATGAAAGAAATTGATTAATAAATTTTCTAAGCTAAATCGAGACTACAAGATACTTCAAACTTTTTAATAACAATTGTTGGGTATCTATTTAATGTCCATTTAATTTATATATATATATATATATATATATATATATATATATATATATGATAGTTACTAGTTACTACAAAAAGGTTATTAAAGAACTATTAAATAATTCACATATATTTGTAAAATTTATTAGACGATTCATTTTAATCGATTTCTTGTTAATATCAATGAATTAGTAACCTTTTAGATTTATATTAGAACATTCTATTATTATCGGAACGATTAGGTTTATTAAAGTCCTTTCAATTTCTCCGAAACCTGATAATTAACCACAAAAATGTTACTAGAAATGTATTAAGTAATTAACATATATTTGTAAAATTCATTTGGCGATTCATTTTAAACGAATCTTTTGTTAAACGAAATTCTTCAATCGATTCTTCTTTAATGTCAATTAATTGATTACCCTTAGATTGAATATTAGAATGTTTTATAATAGAAAAATTATTTTAGTTATCGTTCTCTCAATTTTTTCAGAACGTGATAATAAAACAGTTCATCAAGTAAAAAGTTACTAGGAAAATAATCGTCAATTAGTACACCTTTTAAAACACATAATTATGATACGTTTGACTCGTTTCTAGTTAATGTTAATTAATTAATTCCCCTTAGATTAATATTAGAACGTTATATTACAGAACAATATCAGTGTCCTCTTAATTACTTCAGATACAGGTGATTATTATTCACCAGAAAAATGTTACATTGGAAAATTTAAAAAAAGAAAAAGAAAAAGAAAAAAAAATAGGGTCGATTTTCAATATACGCAGACGCGTAATCCTTCGTTGAGAAGAGTTAAAGAAAGAAAAATATAGAGAAAGAGAAAGAGAAAGAGAAAGAGAGAATCTGTCTCTATGTGTGTTCGTGTATGTAAGAGAGATAGAGATAGATAGATAGATAGATAGATAGATAGATAGATAGATAGATAGATAGAGAGAGAGAGAGAGAGAGAGAGAGAGAGAGAGAGAGAGAGAGAGAGAGAGAGAGAGGGGATAGAGAAGGTTGGAAAGGGTTTCCTTGTGCTACCGTTTGTCCTACCATCAGCAACGCTTACGCCAGTGGGAATAACCAGCTAGGAGTTTAGCACGTAGAATGACGAAACTTTCCCAGCCGTTGCAGGAGGACCAGTGGGCGGTCCTCCGGAATACCTGGAACTTTCGCAAGCTCTCGACCAATCGCCGTGTCGGCACAAGGGAGAGATACTACCGAGAGAGGGGAGAAATAGATAGAGAGAGACAGAGAGATAGACAGACAGACAGAGAAAGGGGAACAGAGAAAGAGAGAGAATAGAGAAAGAGAGAGAGAGAGAAAGACAGACAGAGAGAGAGAGAGAGAGAGAAAGAGAAAGACAGACAGAGACAGAGAGAGAGAGAGAGAGAGAGAGAGAGAGAGCTTTCTCCTTCCTTCCGTGCTATGAAAAATGATAACTTTTGCTGAAATACGCCTGCGGTCAGGCGTGCGGTACTAACTTTGCTCCACTTTGCTTAGTTTCACTACCTCTCTCTCCCTCTCTTTTTCTCTCTCTCTCTCTCTCTCTCTATATATATATATATATATATATATATCTAGAGATATATATATATATATATATATATATCTAGAGATATATATATATCAGTCATTCACTCATTCACTCATTTATTCATTCACTCACTCACTCACTTACTCACTCTTGGTATATTTATATTTCTATTTCTATTTCTATTCCTGTTTCCATCTTTTTTGGTTTCGTCCATTTTTATACATTTCTCTTTCTTTCCTTAGATCTAACACGCATCATCCAGATGGTTCGTATATCTCTTTTTTTATTTTATTTCATCCTCTCTCTATCTATCTTTCTCAATCAATCACTTTCTCTCTCTTTTTATTTTGTTTATTTTTATTTTTATTTTTATTTTTTTTTTTCTATTAATTTTATATTCCCTCATTTCTACTTCATTCATTCATATGCATTCTATCAATCTATTTCATGTTTTTCACTTTCTACTTTTTTTTCCCCCTCTTCTTCCTTTCTTTTATTTTATTTCATTTTATTTTATTTCATTCATCTTCTCTCTCTCTCTCTCTCTCTTCTTTTTTTGTTTTATTCGTTCGTACGCGTGTACGTAAGTGTTATTTAATTCATTTTTTTGTATTATCTACTATTTATTACTTTTATATGGTATTTCATTCAAACATATCGTCAGTCACCTCGATATATTTTTGGTGAATATGTATGTGTATGAACATTGGCCAAACGACTAACATTTTACTATTATAGTTCTAATCTTACTTATATACATACATACATACATATATACATACATACACCTACATACATACATATATACATTCATATATACATATATATACATATATATACATACATACATACATATGTATATATATATATATATATATATATATATATATATATATATTAGGGAACTACGTAAGCTAGTACTTATAGATCGTGAAAGCGGCTTACGCGGTAAAGTTAATATTTGTTATGGCAGTTCAAATTAGAATCTAGCGCGTTATTATTATTTTCCGTCGTAGAACTTTCGATTTAAATAATAATTAATCACCGAACGGATGGATAATACAAATGAAGTGTTAAGACAAAAGTTGAATGACTTTATTCATGAGTGGGTACTGATTGAAATTATTTATTACGATAGAAAAGATTTTGTACTTTTTAATTCTTTTTTTCTTTTCTTTGTTTTTTTTATTCTTTCACTATTTTTTCCGTCTCTTTTTTTTTCTTTCTTTCTTTCTTTTTTTTTTTTTCTTTGATTTACGAATAATTCCATTTAACGAAATTCACGTAGAAATTTATGAATCCTTCATTCCGATTCCGATTCTGAATTTTATGAGATTTACGAATTTCCGATAGCGATATTAAATTATGAACAATTTGTTTTATGAAGTAATATGAAACTTATGATAATATCGATTTTATTTTTATGAATAATTGAATTAAAAGAAATCCTGGCGAGATCATATAAAATTTCTAATTCACACGTTGATTCTCTTCTTGAATGTTTAAACAATTAAATTAATGAAATCGAATGAAATTTACAATCGTGAATTTACATAATAATGAACAATAGAATTGATAAGATAATATAAAATTTTAGGAAATTTTTGATTTTTAGTTTGATCGTGGGTTTTTTCTTTTTTTTTTTTTTTTGAAATATGATTAATTCAATGCATGAAGTAATATGAAACGTATGTGTAATAATTCAAACCACGAAATCGAATATTCCAAGAAGGAATTGGGGTGAGGTGGTTGGCGTGAAAAAAAAAAAAAGAAAAAGATCGATAGCCATTTCTATTAGAGTAGTTGAACAAGTTTTAAGTTACGTGAGTAACATCGATGGTACTACACGTAGAATGCGTAGGAAATTTCAAGATTAAATGCGTTCATATATATATTTTAAACATACGCCAACGTACGTTATTCTTCATTTAAATATTATAAAATTCTTTTTTTTCCTATAACGCTTACGTTATCTCAAATATTATCATTAAAACGATTTAACGTTATATTAAGTATAATAAATTATTATTAGTGGGCGTAACTAATACATACGCGTTTATTCTATTTCGAATTGTTTCTCATTTGAAAGAGTTTAAAAATATTTCATATCATTTATCAATCTACGTGAAAGTAAAAATTTATTTATTACACGTACATAGGTATATATATATATATATATATATATATATATATATATATAATATTTCGGATCTATTGGGTGAGGTGATAAACGAAAATATGTTTCTCTGTGAACAAAGAAACGACAATTCACGTTTATTATTTATACTACTTAAATTTTATTTAATCTATTATCTTTTATAAAATTTCTTTGTAAACTCTCGTGCTACTTCTTTCGTCTAAGTTCTATTTCCTACTGCCCGTTTCTCTTCTAAATCTTAACGGCTCGATTTGTAGATAACAAAAGACAATGGAAGGGCGGGATATGAAAAGCGCGGCATATCTACCTGAAGAAAATATACTTTCTTTACATATATACAATCAAGAAAAATTTTTTATTTATACCGAATGAAATTGATTTTACTTGTAAAAAATTTCATACGTTTTGCATCGTTTTTTTTTCTTTCTTTCTTTTATTTTTCTTTTATTTTATTTTATTCTTTATTAAAATTCCTTTAAACATTATTATATTACATCGAAATACGATCCATTTATAATTCTCTGTAAGAAAATAATTATTCTTTATTTTTTTTCTTTGTTCCTTTATTTATTCTTCTTTAAACGTTCGTCTGTTCGTTTTCATTTATTTGAATGTTCAATTGAATAATTCAATTTTCGACATTTAAAATAATATATTATATAATAACTATTCGTATGATTTAAACTAGCGCATACATAGTTATATACGTTTTCAAAGGGATAGCGAAGCGTGGGCGGTAGCAAAATGGCGTCCCACTGGAATATCACGGCCTTTAACCTTTCGTATATATATATGTATACACACATACACACACACATATATATATATATACACACATAAGTCCACTTCTCCGGTCGTGAGCCCGATTTTTCGAATATGAAATATCAATTATTTCCATATGTATGTGTATATATATATATATATATATATATATATATATATATATATATTGTATTAGACGAAATATTTAAATGTTTAACTATTAACTAAATGAATTTGTTCATTTTCATTAACGTTCATATAATAATCAATTTATTGCAAAATTAAAAGATCATTTTAATAATTTCATTTCGCTATTCTGTTCTAAATTATTACGATTATTTAACTACCAATCGATCGTTAAAATACGTCATTAATTCTTTTTTTTCCCTCCTTTAAATGGTTCCTATATTTGATAACGATTTTGAAAATTAAAAATGGAACGTATCAATAAAACTTAACAAATAATATCAATTTTTCTCGATAAAAATATTTCATCGTATTTAAATATATTTTTCTCCCCTGTTATATTACAACGTAATATCCATTTAAAATATAACGAATTTTCAAAATTGCGATGAACAAATAATACGAACGTTTTATCCTTAAGGAGGGTTACCATAATACGAGACAACATAATTTTTTTCTTTTTTTTTTTTTTTTTTTTTTTTATATTAAAACACAATGACTCTGAGGAAAGACGATGAAAAATGAACAAACCTTATGTAAGTAGTTTTCCCCTTTTACGGAACCATTTTTTTGCCCTTTCTCATTTTCTTATGACGATGTATACCGAATATATAAAAAAAAAAAAAAAAGAAAAAAAAATAAAAGAAATAAAAAAACAAAAACAAAATTAGAAGAAAAAAGAAAAGAAAAATTAAAAAAGAAAGAGGAAAGAAAGGAGAAAAAAACGTTAGAGAAAACGGCCGAAAACGTAAGTAAATGTCGAGAAAAATGTCGACCTTTTAACAAGGACTTATAATGAATAACGTCGAGTTGCGATCTGGATCGCAATGCGTAAGATATCTCCGTTCAAAATGGCGGCGCTTTTAAGTCTCCAGACGGAAGATAGTAGAGTTAACGTGATAGTAAGTCGCTATAGAAGTGTAGTAGTAGTAACAGTAGTAAAGTGTTAATAGTAGTAGTAGTAGTAGTAGTAGTAGTAGTAGTAGTAGTAGTAGTAGTAGTAGTAGTAGTAGTAGTAGTAGTAGTAGTAGTAGTAGTAGTAGTAGTAGTAGTAGTAGTAGTAGTAGTAGTAGTAGTAGTAGTAGTAGTAGCAGTAGTAGTAGTAGCAGTAGTAATAGTAGTAGTAGTAATAGTAGGAGGGGGAGGAGTAGGAGGAGAAGGGGGTTGAAAGAGAAAGAGACAGACGTATACGCAGACACGACGTGTCGAATAAGAAAGAGTGAGAAATGGATGAAAGAGAGGGAGAGAGAGAGAGAGAGAGAGAGAGAGAGAGAGAGAGAGAAAGAAAGAAAGATGGTGGGGGAAAAGAGGGAAATAGCGAGCTCGAAGAATCTATAGCAAAGAAAGAGAGAGAGAGAGATGGAAGAGAAAACAAGAGGTAGTGGTAACAGAGAGGATTGTGAGAGAGATGGAAGGATCGAATAGAGAAGGTAGAAAGAGTATGAGAGAGAGAGAGAAAGAGAGAGAGGATTGCATCCTCGGATAGCAGCCAGCCCAGGCCCGGCCAAAATCGACCGGGTGTCGTAATTTCTGCGCATGCGCCAATGTTACCCAGGACTATCAACGTTGCTTCAATACCTGATCGTCCAAAGCATCCCCTCTTCTTTCTCTCCCTCTCTCACTCTCTCTCTCTCTCTCTCTCGTTTTCGCTCTCACTCTCGTTCTTTCTCTATCTCTTTCTCTCTCTCACTCTCTGTCTATCTCTCTCTTTCTCAATGTTATAACATCGCAATCCTCCGCCAACGTACTCACCCTCTACGTCTCTCACTCCTCACCTGTCTCTATATTAGTGACTAGGATGGAAGTTGAAATACGATGTGTGTTATGCATTTAAAGATGTAGGTGTATGTATGTGTGTTTGTGTGTGTATGAGCGCATACAGATTTTGATTTATCATGCGATATTGTTATCAGTAGTATCGATGATTATCATTTTTGAAAGATTACAATGATGTTTGATGAGGAGACGATGCGATTAATATGTTCGGGGATGAAAATTGATGTTTTGATTATTTTCTAGGAAATTATTCTCTCTCTCTCTCTCTCTTTTCTTCTATATATATATATATATATATATATATATATATATATATATAAAGAAAATAAATATGTTACGTATCACAGATATTTATTTATCAAACGACATCGTTATCAGTGGTCTGATGATAGTAATCATTTTTGAAAGATAATAATGATTGGAACGACATGGGAATGTATTATATAAATTCGAATGAAATTTGAATTTTTGAATTATTTTCTATACATGGAATTATTCTCTCCTTTCTTATTTTTTTTCCTCCTTTTTTTTTTTTTATGTCGACGATATCGTTAAAGTAAATGGACATGTTATATGTGAAATTGTGACTTGACATATTATCAAATTACATTGTTATTAGAAATCTGATGGCAAACATTTTTGAAAAATAACAATAATCATTAGTTTCGTTAAAAATTTATCGAATTTTTGTTTTGTTTTATTGAATTATTCCAATTTATGTTATCAATATTCTGGTAATAATTATTTTTTAATCTGTAGTATATTAATGGTAATCGTATAAGTCGCGATAAAAATAAAAATTTACTCGACTTCCTAACGACTCATAATGTCATTTTAAATATTTATATATTATTCCTGTTAGAAAGTTGAGAAAGGTTGAACAAAATGTGATTATAAATAATACTGTGACGAAAGTTTCAATAAAAATAAAATTTCTCTCTTTCCACTTTCTAGGGAATTATTCTTTTTCTATATATACATATATATATATATATAATATTTCCTTTTACATAAAATAGTTTTATGTTATACATTTGCGTAGGATAAAAATCGCAAATTTTTATTTGTTTTCTAGGAAATTTTTTTCTTTTTGTTTTTTTTTGTTTTTTTTTTTTTTTATTTAATACATCAATTGATCATAAACGAAAATTAACAAAATATAATAATGCCATGTGTATCGATAAAAGTCAAATTTGCTTAATTTTTTTCTTTTCTTTTTCTTTTCCTTTTTACATCTTAGAGAATTATTCTTTTGCATTTCCTGTTAACGATATCGCAGACAAAATGGCCACGTTAAGTTTACGAAAAAAAAACATCGCATTTTTCTTTTTATCAAAGTTGTTATTAAAAAACATTTTTATCAATGATCTCGATAATAATCATTATTGAAGAATCATATTAATGATAACATGAGTTTCGATAAAAATCAATTTTACTTATTTATTTATTTATTTATTTATTTATTTATTTATTTATTTATTTATTGTCATTATTATTATTATTATTAATATTAATATTATTATTATTATTATTATTATCGTTATTATTATTATTATTAGTATTATTATTAATAGTTTTTCTTTCTTTTTTGTTTTTAATAAATCATATTGGAGCATGAAGAGAGAAAGTATCAGGATAAACTAAACGATAAATAATATCGATTCGAATAAGTTTCAATAAAAACCATATTTCTTTAATTTTTAGAGAGAATTCTTTTTATATCTCTTTTAAAAGATTTCTTTTTATACAGGAAGTCTCAAATGATTTGATTCACAACTTCAGGATCGTATCGTCGTATCGATGGAATCCCATAGAAAAAGTTTTTAATAATGACCAAAAGAAAAAAAAAAAGAAAAAAGAAAAAAAAAGACAGAGAAAATCAAGAGCAAAAAATCAAATAAAAAAAAAATAAATAAATGAAATTAAAAAAGAAAATGATAAATAGACTAATTCTCGTTCGATTTCATCAAATAGCAATTTCATCGTATTTAAATTCGTAGCTAAGTAACAGATTATTTTAATGATCTTATACCTCACGATACTATAATTTTTGTTTTTGAATTAGTTCCTAATTATAAAAATTCTATTTATATGGAAAATTGTATTGTAAATAGATACGGTCATGAAGTACATACGTACGAGTCAATCTCTTTTGTGACATCCTATATATATATATATATATATATTTATATATATATATATTATCTATATATATATATATATATATTATCTATATATATATATATATATATAGAAAATGATATTTGATCGTGATGATAAAATAACGACACCGTTAAATGATATATATATATTATTTATATATATATTTCGTTTCAGATTCAAGAGCGAAATATTTTTCAATGATCACTTTTCATATTTTATCAAAATACAATATATTATATTTATTTAAAATTTATTTATTTCGTATCCTTAGCGGTTTCAATGTCATCGTATCCGTTCAGTGATCGACTATTAGTTGTGAAGTTATAATGTGCGTATATATCAGACAGAAAGAGAGAGAGAGGGGGGGGGCGGGTAAGAGAGGAAAATGCAATGCTCTGGAACGATTTTCAAGTGGTTCTGAAACGTGCTTAGAAAGCACTTGTAAGTAAGTAAGTACGTAAGTAAGTAAGAAAGTAAGTAAGTAAATAAGTAAGTAAGTAATACGTAGGTTGATATAAAATGGTTGTCAAGAGTTAGTAATATTTCCACCATTTTCGAAATAGTCTAGATACTAAACGAATATTACGTATCGTAAGTACGTAATTATTTATATACTTATGATACGTATATATGAACTTAAGTGATATCGTATTATATTAAAACGTATATCGTATAGGGACGTGTTAAAACAATAATAACAATAACTATGATAATAAAAATAATAATAAAAATAATAATAATAACGATGACGACAATAATGATAAAAATAATAATCAATAATAATGATGATGATGATAATACAAATAATGATAATAATAATAATAATTATAATAATAATAATAATAAAAATAATTAAAAAAATTAATAATAGTAATAATAAAAATATTAGTGAAAATAAATTTAATAACAATGATAATAAGAAATAGTAATAATAAAAATATTAATGAAAATAAATTTAATAACAATGATAATAAGAAATAGTAATAAATAATAATATTAATATTAATGATGATAAAATTAATAATAATAACAACAATAAATAATAATAATATTAAAAAAATATAATAATAATAAAAAAAAATAATAATAAGAAGAAGAATAAGAACAACAATAATAATTATCGCTATAACGAAGCTCATGATAGTTTCTAGATACATATATACATACATATATATGTATACACATACACACGTATATACATATATATGATACATACATACGTACATATATATATATATGTATATATATATATATATATATATATATATATATATATATACATACATACGTAGATACTTAAGTACATATACACATAAGTATATAGTTATTAATTGTTGTATTCTACGTATACGCAAACGGAACTTATTCGTCCACTTGGTGTCAGAAACATTCGTACTTACTTCGTCATATAACGTAATGGAAAACTATGAGGCGTTTAATTAACTCCAGTGTTTCAAGAACAGGACAACGTGAATTCAAATGCAAATGCTTAGGACACGCCCAAAGGACGACCCTTTTCTTCGATGCTCTCTCTCTTTCTTTCTCTCTCTCTTTTTCTCGCAGAAGAGCAGACAGAGAAATCGTCGACTGTCGTTGCTGACTCGACAAACTTCATCGAGAGCTTATGTTGAATTCCGTATCGGGGATTACGGTTCGTTCCCCCTTCGTATTGGGGTGCGTGTCCGTTTCGATATCGAAACGCTCGATTATGCGAAATGCCAATTACTTTATCGAGAAATGAAAATGAATTGAATATGGAAAAAGGAAAAAAAGAATAAAGAAGACAAAAAAGAAGGAAAGAACAGAATATATAAATGTGTATGTAAATAAATAAATTAATTAAAAAGGAAAAACGAATTAAGGCAAATATAAAAATAAATAATAAGAATAAAAGTATCTTCTTATATTATAAATATTTTCGTAAAGTAAATAATCATTCACGCGCGCGCATACACACACACGCACACACACACGCATGCACACACACACGCACGCACACATTTATCGAATTTGATAATACGAACTGCCAATTATTTTATAAAAAAAAATGAAAATAAATTGAAAGGGGAAAAAGAAAAAAGAAAAATGTAAAAAAAGAAGGACAGAAGAATAGAATATATATATATATATATTCCATTCTATGTATATATTCTATATATATATATATAAATTAAATTAAAAAGAAAAACAAGTAAAAATAAATAAAACGAATAAAAGTATCTTTTTATATTATAAATATTTTCGTAAATTAAATAATCATTTATATATATATATTTTATTAGTATAAATTAGTATAAATGATCAAATGTCAATTATCGATATACTCCTAAATATCGATATTATATCACATTTTACTTGAAAATAATCGAACAAATATTTCAAAATACTGCTATTGCTGCCCCCCCCCCTCTTCCCCGAATCAAATAGATACCAATCGATAAAAGATCACAATGTAATAATGCTTGCAATGCAATGATACTTAAAAAAAAATTTCTTCGGATGAATTTTCACCGAACGAATTTCTTTTACGGTGACGAGCATGATTAATTAATTAAAAAAAAAAAAAAACGCAGAAAAGAAAAAAGGAAGAACAAAAAGCCAAAAGAAAAATAAAAAAATAAAAACAAAATAAACGATAAAAAGAACGAACTAATTCAAGATAACAAAAAAAAAAAAAAGAAACAACAAATAAAAAGTAAGTAAGTAAAAAATTGAATCTCTATATATCCCTTGCTACAATACAATAAGGATTAATCGATTTCATAGAATAATCCGCAATCCCCCACTCCCCGTCCATCCCATAAATGTATACCTATGCGATCTAATGCGACTGGCCCGTTTTGGACAACGGATGGAAGCCTTAGATTAGGTTGCTTCGTTGCTTTGACGAGAAGAGAAAGAAAAACGTGCACGAGGGAAAAGGACGTGCATGTGTGGGGGTTGGAAGATCGGTCGGCGAGGAGAAGAAGGTGAAGGAGGTAAAGAAAAAAAAAAAAAAAAAAAGAAAAAAAATTACTAAATCCTATCTGAATCAGTGGTCCATTGAACGGTGGTTTGATATCGTCGAAGGATATCTCTGTACCTTTTGAAAGGAAACCCCCGGTGGATTCGAGAAAGCGCTGGATTCGCAATGCTAGACGATAAGTCTCGAATGTTAGAGGGTATAGAGGGTGAGGGTTCTCTTAGAAAGAAATACTAAAAAAAAGAAGAGGAAGAGGAGAAAGAGGAATAGAGGAAGAAGAAGAAGAAGAAGAAGAAGAAGAAGAAGAAGAAGAAGAAGAAGAAGAAGAAGAAGAAGAAGAAGGAAAAGCAAGAAAGAAAGAGAGAGAGAGGGGGGGGGGAGGGGAGAAAAAAGGTTTATTCTGACAATACATTCGCTGAAGTAACTCTACTAGGGAGTCCTGACTGACAGACAGCTACTGTCTACCAAATACTCAAGCAAAACCCTGTACACCCACTCCCTCTGTGTATCGGTCTTCACCCTTCGATATGATTCAAACTACCCCTTCTTTCTCTGTCTGTATATATCTCTATTTCTTTTTTTTCTTTTTCTTTCTTTCTCTCTCTTGTTTATTCTTTATTTCGTTCTATTTCTTCAGTTTTATTTCCTTTTTGATGCCTAATCGATGTCTGCACGATCAGAAAAAAAATTATAAAATATTACATATATATATATATATATATATATATATTATAATAAAAATTATAAAATTAATATATAAATATAAAAATAAAATATTTTGTAATTGTAGAAGTAAATTGAACAAAAATATTTGAATTAGATGTGAACGACAGATGGAAAGAAATAATTTATTTATTTATTTATTTATTTATTTATTTTTTTTTTTTTTTTTTTAATTAAAACATTCTACGACATGTATAATATGAAATAAAATTTTAATAGAAATGGAATTAGAATAATTAGAAATAAGAATTTTATTACGAATACTAAAGGAATTAAATCACGGTTATCTCTTATAAAAAAAAAAAAACAGATTTGAATGATATTGAAGGTAAAGAAACCCTTTTGTATTTTTCTTTCTTGTTCTTTTTTTCTTTTTTTTTCTTTTTTCACACAAACTTATCGATCAAACGATACGCTTGTATTTTACGCGAGATTCGTTCATCATACTAAATCATACATTAAGTTTATAATTTAGTTGAAATTAAAGTGATAGAGGAGTGCAATGAGGGGAGCAGGAATGGGAGGAAGGGGATGAAGGGAGAGGGTTGTGTAAGTGGAATAAACAACGTAGCAAGTGGAAAATCAATAAAACAGAACGACGACGAGGCTTTGCCATTGGTTGATATACTTTTCGCTTATTTCAAGCTAATTTTTCTCTTTTCTTTTCTTTTCTTTTCTTTTTTTTTTGTTTCTCTTGTAAAAGATAAATAAAAAATGTTATTAGGTCATGATTATTTACGGGTCCTCCTTCGGTTCTATCAATTTTCAAACGTAGAGATAGAAAGAGATAAATATTACGAATTGCCATAGAAAGAGAAAGAGAGAAAGAGAGAGAGAGAGAGAAAGAGAAAGAGAGACAGAAAGAGAGAGAGAGAGAGAGAGAGAGAGAGAGAGAGAGAAGAGAGGGATCAAATCTCTTGCAAAAGTTTCACAGAGAAAACCTATTAAAGAAAGAGTTTTAAACGAGACTTAAGAATAAAGTCACTCTTTCTTCTCTCTCTCTCTCTCTTTTTCTTTCTCCTCTCTCATTCTCTATCTCTATCTCTTTCTCTCCGTCTCTCTTCTTCTTTCTTCCTTAATAAGAATTGTCGAGTGGAAGTTTAAAGTTATAAAGAAAGGGATATCGTTTTTCTACGATCGGTCAAACGTTTAAATACGATAAAACTTTATACGACAATTACGTTAAATAACATAAACACTGTTATATCTATAATCATAAATTAACACGATAAATTATAATATTCATTTAATGTTAATAATAATAATATGTGCGCGTGCGCGCGTATTAACTCATATTATAATTTTTCGATATTACATTTAATTGATAACGCGTATCGATTGTATTAAATTGGGGAAAGAAAAAAAAGAAAATACTTATCTATATGTAGGACTAACTATGCAGTTAGTATTATTAACGTGGAAGAGGCTTAAGGGATCAAATTTTTAACAAACATAATCTTTAGATTCGAAAAGAACAATCTTTATATATAGCCTCGATCATGAATAGAGAGTATACATACATATCAGCTCATAGAATATAACCAATAATCGTGAAACGAAAAAAAAGATAGATAGAGATAGATAGATAGAAAGAGAGAGAAAGAGAAAGAGAGAGAGAGAGAGAAAGGAGAGATAGAGATAAAGAGCTAGAGAGAAAGAGATAAAACGAAGCTATGACGAAGCCGTGAGATGAAGGAGGGTGGCAGGGTGGAGTGCGGAGGGAAGAAGGTTCGATGAGACACTCTCTTTCTCTCTCTCTTTCTCTCTTTCTCTCTCTCTCTCTCTCTCTCTCTTTCTCTCTTTTTCTCTGTCGTCAAAGAGACACCCGGTATAAGAGCCGAGAGGTCCGTCGTCGGTAGGATGGACACAGAGGGCGCGTTTTGCGGTGACAGAGCGTGTCTGATGGAGGGTTGTCACGGTACGGGAGCACCCCTCAGACTTCGATATTAAAGCCCTCCTAATATAAGAGCAAAAGCTCTCTTCCTCTCGAAGCCTCGATATGCTCGTCTCAAAGCTACCCTTCGGCTCTTCATCCCAACCATCCATCCAACCAACCAACCAGCCAACCAACCAACCAACCAACCTTACTACCCTCATTCTCCTAGAACACCATCACCACCACCACCACCACCACCACCATCATCATCATCATCATCATCGCTAACTCTCATCATCCTTTCACCTACTCACCCTGCTCCCCCCGTTCCCTTTGCCCCCTCCCCTTAAAACGTACGAATATCTACGTATAGTTATGGCCAGCCGGCACAGTTTAATACTCGACCCATACTATTCGCGAGCTTACGATTATGTCATAACTACATCCACGTTCCACCTCCCCTACCATCATCATTCCTCGTACTCATATTTCCTATCCTCTATCCATAACTTTTCCCTTTCCTCCTTCTCCTTTTCCTTCGTTCATCCTTAGTTTCCGTATCCATCTCACACGCGCCATTGACCACGAATGCGCCCATCCGATAGGGCCCATGGACCTCTCTCTCTCTCTCTCTCTCTCTCTCTCTCTGTCTCTCTCCCCTTCCTTCTGAAAAATCAAGTTATCTCCATTTTCCGTGCATCGTGTGCCGCTTAAAATAAAGGGCTCCGTCTAGGGGTTCGCCAACCCTCACGTCAAAGAACTGAAACTTTTCTATCTCTTTCTTTCTCTCTCTCTCTCTCTCTCTCTCTCTCTCTCTCTCTCTCTCTCTCTCTCTCTTTAATCTTTATTTATATAAGAAGATGGTGGATTAAATCTGAATTAATGCTGATTATATACTAGGATCAATTGATCTAGGGATAAATTTATTTCCAAGTTTTTTCTTTTTCTTTTTCTTTTTCTTTTTCTTTTTCTCTCTCTCTGTTTTTTTTCTTTTTTTTTTTCTTTTCGTTTTTGTATTCTCTTAACGAGTTTATCGTATGTTAACCTTGACGACTTCGTTGCATATACGGTCGTAATTTTTTTTTTTTTTTATTCAACGAAATCTTCCTTGAATTAGACATATTGAAAAGAAATATTTCGTACTCATAGTCTTTAATAAATCATAAGTCATAGTCTTTAAATAAGTCATAGTAATCGATAATAAATTATGAAAAGATAAATTCATTAAGATGATGTTTTAGTTCTGTTTGAAATTTTTAATTAATATTCCGTTGTATTGATAATTGTACTTTTTTATATCTGATAATTGAAACAAAAAAATTATATTCGAATTAGAAAAATCGACAAGAAATATTTTCTCCTAATTATTTGAAAATTAATTACGGTATTAAATCTATCTAGATTCATTATAAGATAAATCTTATAAGTAAAACAGAGAATAAATGCATTAACGTGATCTGTATTTTATTTAATTATTCCAGTATAATAATCTTTATGACTTCGTTGTGTTTTGCGATTTTCTATTTTTTTGTATCTAATAATTAAAGCAAGAAAATCTTCTTCGATAAAAACATACTAAGAAAAAAAAAAAAAAATAAGAAAAATAAAAAAAAATAAAAATATATTCTGTCCTAATTATAATAATAATCAATACGATTTTATTACGTTTTATTGCCAGTTAATATCTAATCTTTAAACGAAGAAGGTTTAAATTGATTTAGATGATCGTTAAGAAACATCCCGATTTATTATAACAATTTAATAAATCTCAATCGATAATAATTTCAATTTCATTCCTGAGTTTTTCTTTTTCTTTTGTCTTTTTTGTTTTTTTTCTTTTTTTTTTGTTTTTTTTTTCAGAGCTGTTGATATAATAATCTTTATGATTTACGTTACGTAGGTCGGTTATGTATTATTTAAAGTTCATGATATAACGATCGATATATACTCACGGTAAATCTTCTGCACCAAACGCTTAGCCATTTAATGTCTCGCAAGCGTTTCCCTTGTGGTAACCTTAAGACAATGTCGGCATTGTCGAATGCCTTCAATACTGGTGGATCTCTGGGAAATGGAAAAAGAAAAATCGATATTACAATCGAACGACAATTATATTTAAATATCGTATTGATATCTATATTGTTTCGCGATTAGAACGAAAATGATAAAACAACGTCATTCATAGAAACTTTTCTGTGACAAAAAAAGAAAAAAAAAAAAAAGAGGAACGAAAAAAGAAACAAAAGCGAGAGAAACAATTTCATCAATTCAGATAGCTCGGAATTGAATAATTGAAAATTCTTTTTTTATTTTCACCACTACACACACACACGCACACACACACGCACACACACACACACCCTCCCCAAACATCTCAAAAAGGATACTTGTTCAATTATATTTTAGTCGATGTAACTTGATCTTATGGTCTGCGAAAAAAATTAATTGATGGATTTCAATTTTTTTTAGATTTTCAAAGAACAATGTTTGCTTTCTAGATCAATTTCTCTTCTCTCTCAACGAAAAAAAAAATTCAATTAAACATCGAATTAATCATCGAAATCATTTGATTCTGGGCCAAAATCGATCAATTTATCTTATAAATTGATATACCGATGGAAATATCCTTTTTGAAATTCTTTCAATAAAGAGAAAAAAGAAAATAAATAATATATGTACATATTAAAAAAAAAAAAAAAAAAAAAAAAGAGAAAAAAATCTAAAATCAACTCCACGATTTTCTTTGTCGCGTCAAACGATTAGATCTGAACTGATCGATAAAATGATTTTCATAATATAATCATTATAGAAAAAGTTTTGATATAATTTTCGATATAACATTCTTCAAATGAAAACCGATAAAGTCTGTAATTCAATGATTAACCCCCCTCGTCCAATCAATCAATCAATCAATCAATCAATCAATCAATCAATCAATCAATCAATTAACAATCGATAAAATCTATTAAGTATATTCTAAACTAATACTTTTACGTTTTACTAACTTTTCCCAAAAATATCAAATTTATATAAATACTTCGCTAATAATAATAATAATAATAATAATAATAATAATAATAATAATAATAATAATAATAATAATAATAATAATAATAATAATAATAATATTACTATATTAATAGCATTATCAACATTATTAACATTTATTAACACGTAACAACTCAATAATATTATTAATATTAAACGATCGTTTATTAAGATATGATGACCAAAGGGGTAGTTCGAGGAAGGGGAGAAGGAAGACGGTGGAAAAATTTCATTTTCGAAAAAGAAGTATTTCCTACGGGTGGGTGAGGGGGAGAGGGGGGGGGGGACGGGAAGGAAGGAAAAAGAAAAAAGAAAAAGAGTCGATGGAAATAGAACTTATAGAAATACAAATAAATATAACATATAACGAGATCCATTAATCTCTTGGTTATTCTCCGTGATCAACGATTAAAGACGATTTACCAAAGTTTAATCATTTTCATTGACCGAGGTAGGGGATTGGGGAGGGGGAGAGGAGGATAGGTGTGTTAGAGGCACATATCTTAGCGTGAGCGAAGGGAGGACAACACAAAAGGAAGTTGTAGATGTGGTCAGGGACCGCATACGTACTAAGAGTTATGAACCTAAAAGCAAGGGAATGGACGAAGGCGTCGGTGATGGTGGTGATGATGATTATATGATAGTAGTAGTAGTAGTAGCAGTGATGGTGGTAGTAATAATGATAGTGGTGATGGTAGTAATAGTAAATGGTAGTGATGGTGGTGGTGGTGGGCAAACGCGGTAGTCCGTAACCAACGGACGAAATGAAACTCAAAGAGCTTGTTGTGCTCGGTAGCATGGAACCAACGAGGAAAAGTGTGTCGTTACTTGTGTTGAATAGAAATCCGTATGTGTGTGTGTGTGTGTGTGTGTGTATGTGTGTATGTGTATGTGTGTGTCGTGTAGATAGATAGATAGAAAGAGATAGAAATAGAGGGTAAGAGGGAAATGGTAAGGAGTGGGATGGTTGGTATGATATGGGGTGGGGGTATTTCAAAAGGGAAATAGAAAGAGGGACACGGACCGGACGAATGGATCGCGAGCTAGGGATGCTCGCAGTTAATAAAACGGGAATTATACGCCGATCTCGTCCGGATTCTCGTGTCTGCGAGCACTTTATTACGATCCGAATCAACCGTGTACTATTATTACATATGTACATCCAATGTGTCATCAATGTATGTTTTTATCGATGATAGAGATAGATAGATAGACATATAACGTAGAGTTAAAAATCGTTCTAAATCTTTCTAATTTATCGAAGGGACGATTTCTTTCTAAATTTTTTTCTTTTGTTTTTCTTTATATATATATATATATATATATATATATATATATATATATATCTTTTTTTTTATTTTTGTATTTTTGTATTTTTTTTAACGATCACATCTGAAGAAACAAATGATTTTGTAAAGCTTTTAAATGTTCTCTTCTTTTCTACTTTAGTTTCTTTTCTATCTTTATTTTTTCATCTTCTTTTTTTTTTCTTTTTTTTTTTCATTCGTCTCGCATTCGTATTTAAAACAAAAATTTTTGTTTCTTTTTTTTTTCTACGAATCGTATCGTGCGATTCTTGTTTTACTTTATCTAATATTTTTTATTTGTTTATTTTTTTAACTTATGTATATATATATATATTTTTTTCTTTTTTTTTCTTAAAAAAGAAAAAGAAAAGATTCGTTCGTTACTAGATATGCAGTTGACTGGATAAAGATTTTCTTTTTGATTTTTTTTTTTTTTTATTTATTTTCAATTGGAATATATAAAAAAGTTCATATTAAATTGTTATACACTTAAAGATTATTTACCTGCCCTTGTAATCTTCGGGATATGGTACGATGTAACCGTCGGGACTGGGTCTTGTACTATTGCCGACCCAAAAATATGCATCTGGACCTCTTCCATCATAAGAGAATCCTTTTATGAATATCGTACTATCGTCTGCGGCATATATAATCCCTTTGATACCGTGTGCATATTCTTGAAACGAACCGATCTCCCTTCCATAGTTCGGTCCATTTTTCGCCTGTCCTGAAATCAAAAATAAATATAAAACTTTTTTAATAGTTAATAATTAATCTTTTTTAATAATTAATTTCTACATTAGAACAACAAACTCATTCAAATTCATATTTAAATATGTACGCATATATATATATATATATATATATATATATATTTATTTATTTATTTATTTATTTATTTATGTATAATAAAATTAAGCAAGCATATAAATGTTTACAATTTAATATTTATTTTATATAATATTTATTTTATTAATTTATTATTAAGTTTTTACTTGCAATAGAACTAAATAATAGAATTAAATAAATAAAATTAATATAATAAAATTAAATATAATATAATAATAATAATAGAGAATAATAATATATAGGATATAATTGAAAGATATAAGATATAGTATCAACAATATTATCAAATCACATTATATACAATAATAATAATTATTGTATATGTATATAATTAATATTAATGTATTACTATATAAGAATATTTTTAGTAAATATATTATTTAATTATATCGAATATATTTAAAATTTTATTTTAAATTATATTTTATTATATTTTACACAATTATAAATATTATAGTGATCATTTAATAATATAATTAATATAAAATTTTATATATATATATATATATATATATATATATATTTACATTATATTATTTTATACATTATAATGATATTATTCGTATATATATTTACGATGAAATTTCTGAATAACTAAACGTGCGTTTAAACTCCATAGGATATAACGCATCGTCTATTTGATACAAAAGTGATACGATGATGGTAACAAACCGAAGAGAAACTGACTTTATAACGATTTGCATGAATTTCATTTCACTTGCAACTTGAAGCTCATAAAGCTCATAAAGCATTTTTGCTAATGGCTAACAAATTCGAACGAAAAAATCAGAATATTATAGTTATTTGAATTATTAAAAATTTGAAAGAACAAATTAATATTAATTGTTATATATATATATGTCAATTAACAATTATATATTTATATATTTAATTAATAATAATGATAATAATAATAATAATAATAATGTAATATAATTATGATGAAGTAATGAAATATATTCATATATATATATAATTATTTTATTTTATTTAAAAATAATTTATATGAATAATTTAAAAGATAAGAATTATTTTTACTTAATGTAATCCATTTTTATAATAATAATAATAATAATAATAATAATAATAATAGTAATAATTATATTAACAATTATAATAAATAATAAAAATAATAATAAATATAAGTGTAAATAATTTTTTATTTTATTTGTATTATTTAAAAGTAAAACATTTTGTTCGTCGAATAATTTTTGAATTAAATATATTTATTCGATATTGACAGTAAACATTTTTAAAATAAATATATCCTCACGAATATATTACAATATTTTAAACAATTTATTTCATCAATGACATTTACATATAATAACATACATAGATATATTTTAAATAAATATATTTTTTATTGACAATAAAACAATAATCTTCTAAATAGACATTAACTTAAGAGAAAAAAAAATAATAATAAAAAGTGAAAATTTATTTTAATCGATAATAATATTTTCGAAGAAATATTTTTCCTTCGAACGTATTTCAATATTTTTACATTTAATGTAAAATATAATTTTACAAAATTATATATCTATAGATATATTAATCAAATAAACGACGTTTTATGAAATAATGAAGACGTATTAATGAAATAAACGACGTTAATTATGAAAATATGTAATAATATTTTCTTTCAAAAGGGTAGATTGAGATTGCGTTGAGAATATATTCCTTCTCCCTTGTATTTTATTTTATTTTATTTTATTTTATTTTATTTTTTCTTTGTATTATCCTCTTTCCTTCGACAATCAGTAGGATTATTTAAGGGACAATCAACCCAAGGATCACACATGACACGTTCGCATGTCGATTTACGATGAAACCAGCTAGGACGATAATTAACGCTTCGTCCATGTCGGTCTTTATCTGAAATGCATGGTCGAAGCTTTTAGACCACCCTTCTATTCCTTCCCCTGTTCACCCCTTATACAATGTCGTTCGAATGACGCTAGTCGACACCGATCGACTACTTCGTGTTGTGTTGTTTCTTTTTTTTTTTTTTTATTCTTTTTTACTGTTTCTTTCTCTCTCTATCTCTCTCTCTCTCTCTCTCTCTCTCTCTCTCTCTCTCTCTCTCTCTCTCTTTCGCTCTCTCTTTTTACCCTCACTTCGAACGTTTTTATTCTTTTTTTTTTGTCCATCTATTCTGTTTCGTAACTTCTCGAACAAAGAGTTGTAATTTTGACTGACGTTTGTCGTAAAATTGACAAAAAAAAAAAAAAAAAAAAGAAAAAAAAAAGAAATAAATTCAATTTTTAACGTGTGTTCTTTGCTTCTTTTTTCTGCTTTTTCTTTTTGTTTACTTTCTATTTTTTTTTTACTTACATACACAAACTACACACAGACCATTATTATGCAAATGTTTTATAGTGTAAAAATTATATACTTATAGGAAATAATTGTGTGACAATAATAATATTTTGTTATTGAATTTAAAAGTGGTTAAAGAAAGAAAAGGAAAAGAAAAAAAGTAATAAATAGAGTTAGACTCTATTTGTTACAATAAAACTAGAGTTAGACTTCAATCAATAAATTAAAATTGGAAAGTATAATTAGTATTACAGTTTCAAAATGGTCAGAATTCTTGATTTTTTTTCTTTTTTTCAATTTAATAATTAGATTTTACAATCTAATTTATCAATTTAATTTATATACGTTTATTTAATTCTTATAAAACAATATATATATATATATATACATGTACATATATTCATTTAATTAAAAAATATTATAAATCAATATACGTAATTATATTTTCATATTATATGTTGTTTTATTAAACAAAAAAGATTTTCAGAAATTTTGTCAAAAAAATAAAAGTTTACAAATAAATCATTTACAAATAAATATATATATATATTTTTCTTTGTTTGTTTTAATATCTAAATATTATCATCTTCAAAAAAATCAAAAATTAATGAAATAATTAATGCATAATATAAAGTAAAAAAAAATTAAAAATAAATAAATAATATATAACATATATATATATATATATAAAATACAACATATAATAAATATATATATATATATATATATATATATATAACAAATAAATAAAAAGATATGAAAAAATTTGTCAAACGGTGAAGGAAGACGAAGATCGAATTGGTGATAATCAGCACCACTGATCTAATCGGGCTCGGTCTTTAGCCAAAAGTCATAAACGGGAGCTTTTAGTGCACCCTCACCCTCGATCTACCCTCCTTTCCCATTTACCCCGTTCGTTGACATTCACCGTCAATGTGACTGGTGTACTCTTGAAAAAGGATTCGCACTCGTCCTCATCCAACTCCTTCTTACTTCAACGTGTCCTTTCATCCCCTTGTCTTATTTTTCTATCCTTATGAAGAACTCCACCCTTATTCGTTTATAAAAAGAAAACGGTAGGGTGGATGGAGTGAAGGTGGGCGGAGGTGGGCGTTCAGAGATATACAGGATATTACGTTGATGCGACAATGAACTCAATGATCGTTATCTGCTTGGTCATGCGGGGGTGTCGAAACTACCACCTACGTAGTTTTATATACAGATTATATACAATGTGGCCACGTAAAGTGTTACGTATCGTAAACTATCGAAATCGTTCGTCTGTTTTAATCTTTTACATATTTTCCTACGTACAACTTTTACATAATAAATAATAAAATATATTTATGTACTTTATTTATTTATTTATTTATTTATTTATTTATTTATTTATTTATTTATTTATTTATTTATTCACTCATTTATTTATTTCCTTTTTTTTTTTTTAATAAATATATTTAAGATAATTTATTTCAAATATATAAATAAGTTTTGTATAAATATATTTAAAAAAGAAGAAATAAAATTATAATAATTATAATAAATGTTTATATATATATATTCATTTATTTATTTAATTATTTTTTTTTTAAATAAATTTATTTCATGTAATTTATTTTAAATAATCAAGTAAATTTTTAATAAGTTAACTTTTAATAAATATATTTAAAAAAAAAAAAATAAAATTATGATAATTAAAATATATATATATATTCATATATGTATGTATTTATTTATTTATTTATTTTCTTTTTTAAATAAACGTTATCAAATCTCGATGTAATATCATGAAAGAAAGATGAAACTTTATAAAATTAATCTGAAAGATATTTATTTTAAAATGATATAAGAAAAGAAAAAGTATCGACGAACGTAATTAATTTTTTCCAAGATAAATTATTTGAACACCCCGTATAAATCGTAAATCGCTCGATTATAAATTTATCACAGATTTTACAACTGCTGAAAAATTAAAATATTATTATATCACGATTTATAGTAAATTAATTTAACGAATATAATATTATATTATTTTCACTAATTATTTTTATAAATTAATACGTTTATCAAACGTTACAAATTAATTTTACATTATGTAAATCCGTACGTTGCGTAGATTGTTCGTACATCAATATTTTATATTTCGATCGATTCTTTTATCAAAATTTATTCGAACGAATGAATAACACTAAATTATTTCCATATTAGGAACAAAATATGAGTAAATAAAAACAAAAACAAAAAAATAAAGTTAAAAGAAGCTAAAAAATTAAAAAAAAAAAAGAAAGAAGAAGGAAAGGAAGACAAAAAGAAAAGGAAATAAAATGAAATAAAAAGAAATAATGAAAATATGTAAAATTTACAAATCCAATTTGCATTTGATGCTCGAACATTAACGAAGGAATTAAGTTCCAATACGATTTGGTAAGACAAATAGTTTACAGACGCAAAGATACACAGACACACACACACACAGAGAGAGAGACATACACACATACGTAAACTCACACATTAACATATATATATATAAATACTGACACGAATATACGTTTAGGAAGGTGTAGGAACCAACAGCAAGTTAAACTACCCCTGACTGGTGCCTAAACCGCCTTCCCTTTTATTATGGCCCATGGATGGTTATTGGATTGTACCATGCTATTTGTTGGCTGCCACGCTAATGGATCTATAATCACCGCGACGAATTAACGGGCATAGGAGTAAGAAAGGCCTAACTTTATTTTAAATATTTTAAATTCTCTTATTTTATAAATTTATTATAACCATTTCTATGTATCCCATTCATTTGTTTCTTCAGTTCTTTTTTTTTTATATATATATTTTTGTTTCTCATTTTTATTTCTTTATTTTTTTATTCTTTTTTTTTTTTTGTTACGATATTTATAAAAAAATATTTTATCGATTAGAACAAACCGATATATATATATATATACGTACGTTCATGTGTGTGTGTGTGCGAGTGATATAATTCTTTTTTTCCCGATCACCCATTATACAGTAATAAACTACTCTCACCTATAATGGACGTTGATGCTACTTGTAATGGCCATATTGTTGTTTAATCAACTGTTGTTTCAATTATATATTCAATTTCTGAGCTTTCGAATAATCGTAAATTTTATTTCATGATGTCAGACAGTGCGAATGAAAATATGATCTGTTATTTTTTTTTTTTCGTTTTTTTTTTTTTTCCTTTATTTTTTCCTTTTGTTTCTTTCTTTATTTTATTTATTTTTCTCTTGATCAACCTGTTACGATCCATTGAGCTCACATCAATGATACTCGATGTTCACCGTGTAGCCAATTTTTTTTATTCTCTCGATCATTAATTTCAACCTATCAATTAGTTATCAAGTTTTCAATCAATATCGTAGGTTCATTTTATTTCCGTAAAAATGATCGTACGAAAAATACTGAAGTGTAAATTATTTTTCTCTTCTTTTGCAGCTTTTCTTTTTTCTTTTCTTTTTTTCCAATTTTTCTTTTTTTTTTCTTTTGTTGTTTATCATCCCTTAGATCATTTTATTAAAATTCAGCAATGATTTTAACTATTTAAATCTCAATAAGTAAATTCTGATATTTATTATATCGTTATAATCGTTGTTAATGTTTGTTGATTGTATTATTGCAAATTATATATTAGGATTAAATAAATTGTAGGGTATATAAATGTTTTTTTTTCTTTTTTTTTTCTAATTAACTTGGTTATGATTAATAAAATTCTAGGAATGACTTTTAAGTAATTTTAAATATGTGAAAAAAAAAAAAATATATATATATATATTACACTATTATATCTTATTATACTGTTATAATCTTAATATTTATTACATTGTTATATTAGTTGTTAGGGTTTATATAATTGCAGATTTTATATCAAGTAAATATTACCAAAATTACATTTGCACATTAATTTTTATTCTAATCAAACAAATTATATTATATGTGCATAAATGTTTATCTAATTACCCATTGATTATGACCCATTAATCACTTGCGGTGGGAAGACGTGCCATGTACGTCAAGATGCTTCTGTTACCGGAACACCAGCGACGTGTGTAACACGTCGTCAGGCGATTGTTGCAGAAAGAAAAATTGACGTGGCGTGGCACGTCAATCGTGAATTTCTTTACATCGCAAGTGGTTAAATTTTAGTAATAATCTTCAGTACTCCTTTCCGTATAAATCTTATTATTTATTCTATCTGTTCTATTCATTGCTAAAATTTCTTATTATATAATTTCTATTATATCCTATGTCAGATTCGAACAAATTGTATTTTAAATAAACTTCTTTTCCAATCACCCATCATGATTAACATTAAACTCTCAATCAATGACTTTCAATATACATAACTATACAAATCTCTATTGATTATAAAATTATATCATAAAATAAAAGATTCTATAGCGTGTTAATATATTCTTCATAAGTTTATAAATTTCTTTCTAATCATCGTAGTTATGACCTATTAAATTCGCGATGATACTCAACGCAACGTCGACGTTATTCATGATGGACGTCTTCCCGGAGTTTCGATCAAAGCACCCTGCAGTTTCTGAGAGGTTCGTCTGAAAGCAGGATATGGTCCTAGAGTGCAGGAGGGAGCTTGGTCAACATTTGAGCAGAGTAAACAGCAGCCGTTTTTCTTCTCTCTCTCTCTCTCTCTCTCTCTCTCTCTTTCTATATAATCTATCTCTTTCTCTTCATATATCTACCTCTATACTCGTCTCTTTCTGATGGCCCCTTATACGTCGATGAGTCTTCGAATTGCGCATAGGTCCTTGCGAATAGATCCCTCGACACAGGAGGATCTTATGTTAGTCAGAGAGATTCTCTCTTTCTCTCTCTCTCTCTCTCTCTCTCTCTCTCTCTCTCTTTTTCTATGGGGCACCGTTGGGGCTTAGGTTAGCCTCGAGGCTTCCTGGCACAAAGCATATTGCGAACGTACAATGGTGTCGAAAACTTCTACCGGACCTGGTATCAGGGGGTGTATATATGTACGTTGATTCAGCCGATTTGACGTCTGCTTTTCAAACTAATACGTATATAGGCACGTAGGTAATGTACATACGCGATATATATATATAAAGGATTTGAAGATATCATTTATCAAATATATTATGACCTGAGGCATTAATTAAATACTCGCCCAATAAGAAAAAATATTATTCGCGTATAACAATGTTGTTCGAAATATTCAAGAGAATAATTATTCCAACGATCGATTTTTTCCTCTCCTTTTTGTTTTTTTTTTGTTTTTTTTTACTTTTTCTTCTTTTCTTTTTTTTCCTTTCTTTCTTTTTCTCCTGTTTCTTCTTTTTTTTTTCCTTTTTTTTTTCTTTTTTTTCTTTTTCCTTCGAAAAAGTACATCGACGAGACACAATAATTCCATTAATTCTTCATTTCATAATATCATTCTTCTTTAGAGATGGACGTTAACATTTTTCTTACGCTTTGACATGTGACGTGATTTACAAAAGAAAAAAGAAAAGAGAAATAAAAAAGGTCCCGAAGGGGAACATAATTATTAAAAAAATCTTTTAAATCATCATCTTTCGAGACGAACTATTGAAAAATATTATAATACATTCTTTTCCAAATGATTCATCTTAAATATCCATTTAATTGTTCTTTAAAACGAATTATGAACAATTTTTGCTCTATTATTATTCTCTTCTTTTTTATTTATTTATTTGTTTCTTCTTATCTTCTTTTTTCTTTTTCTTTTTTTTTTTTTCTTGATCATTCCAACGTTCGATTACATTAATCGTGTTTTCTTTTTCTTTTTTGTTCTTTTTTTTGTTTTGCCCGCCAACATTTCAAACATCGTCCTGACAAAAGTCATTAATTTCATTCCAAATGATATATTTATATAAAATTTTCTCTTGATTCTATTTTTTTTTCATTTTTTTCTTTTTTTTCTTTTCTTTTTTTCTTTTTTTTTTTTGATTACTCCAACGTTCGATTACGTTGTCTTCTTTTTCTTTTTTTCTTTCTTTTCTTTCTTTCTTTTTCTTTTTCTTTTTCTTTTTTTTTTTTGTTTTCTTTTCTTTTCTTGTACACAAAAGTCATCACTTTAATACAAAACGATATATATATATTAACAATATATTAAATTTACTTTACATAATAATAATATTCACATTAATAAGATTAATTTTATATATTAAAAGTGATTTTACATTATAACAAAATGATTTACATATTAATAATATTCTTTCGATTTCTCAATTTTCGTGAAAATTCTTTCTTACTTCCTTCGTGGGACGGGGAAGGGAGGTAGGTGGGAAGAGTGGCAGGGAGGCAAGGGAGGGGAGAGGGAAAGAAGAGAAAAGAAAAGAAAAAGAAAGAAATGAGAGTGTGGAAAATAGATAACGAGGATGGATAACGAGTTTTGCATTTAAACGATTCGTTTCGCAACTAGTACGAGGAACGAATAACTAGTACGTTGAGTTAGTCCGATCGATTTCACTTTCACTTACGACGATTCCGTCGCACATGATAACGCTCGTTTCGTACTCGATAACGAGGAAGAAGTAGATTCAACCCGTTCGAAGAAAATAATCTCTGAATAAGGGTTTTCGATATGCCGTTGCATTCGAATAGAGAGAGAGAGAGAGAGAGAGAGAGAGAGAAAAGGAACTGAAAGGTTTTCATGCGGAGGGGAGTAGGAGGAGGTGATTGAAAAAAAAAAAAAAGAAAAGGAAGAAAAAAGAAAAAAAGAAAAATAGAAAGAAAAAACAGAAGAAAGAAACGCACGTCCTTCATCATTTTTCTTTTTTCCTTTCTTTTTCCATTCCTTTTCTTTTTCCACTCTTTTTTTCTTAATTTTTCTTTTTTTTTTTTTCATTCCTTCATCATTGTCCTTCTTCTTCTCGTTGTCGTTGTCGTCGTCGTCGTTGTCGTCGTCGTTGTCGTCGTCGTTGTCGTCATGAATACAAATACTTTGGAGTAAACTCGATTCTATTGTCTTGAGAATAAGAGAGAGAGAGAGAGAGAGATAAAGAGAGAGAGAGAGAGAGAGAGAGAGAGAGAGAGAGAGAGAGAGAGAGAGAGAGAGAGATAAAGAGATAGAGAGAGAGAAGAAGAAGGAAGAAGTTGGAGGTTGCTGGTGACTTAAGACGTTAACGAGACGTTAACCGGATTCGTCGGGTCCATGGAGGGGGTGGAATTGCTGGGTAAGGGATGAAGAAAGAAAAGAGATAGATAGGTAGATAGATAGATAGATAGAGGGAGATGGAGATATAGAGAAAGAAAGAGAGAGAGAGAGAGAGAGAGAGAACTGGTGGCACTGATTTTAATCAAGATATGGCCTGGCACCAGCCAACGGCGGATCAAGTGAGCCAGAGCCAGGGCTTATCGATTTTCTAAGTGCTTCCGAGCTATGTAGCTGCTATCCTCTTCAGGAGAAGTGAGAATTCGAAAGTAACGTAACAAGGGATCTGCGATAGAAGTTAGTTGGCAATGTGCGAACTCGACGGAGTTCATAGAGTATTCGGATTTCGGATCGTAACGAATGCAGGATGATATATTGTATATAGCGACAGAGAGTTATATTATATACTCTTGTAATGACCCATCAGAAATTCTATTTACTATTATTTATTCTTTCTATTATTTACTATTATTTACTCTTTACTTTTCTTTTTCTTCTTTGATTCTTTTCGTGTTCTTGTTACTTTTTTTTTCTTTCTTTTTCTTTTTTTTTCTTTTTTTTTTCTATAAATCTTATTCTTTTCGATTCTTTTTTGTGTTCTTGTTATTTATTTATTCTTTTTTTTTTTTTTTTTTTTTTTTTTTTTTTATTAAAATACAAATTAAATCCTAAATAGGCGCAACGAATAGTATGATTATGATTTTTATCTACAGTATTGGAAATATTCTAAACAGTTCAATGATCTTTATTTAATTGTAAATTAAAGCTCGATGTTTATTAAATGTGGATATAGTAGTAATGAGTTATTATACTTTTGTAAGGACCTATTAGAAAACTATTTGCTATTTATTTTTTCTCTTTTTTACTTTCCTTTTCGTTTCTTTTTTTTTTTTGTTTTATTTCTGTTTTTTCACTTTTCTCTTTCATTATTTTCTTTATATTATAATACTATCATAATAATAATAACACTAATTCACCAATACTAATTCACTAGCAGCTATAATTAAATACATATATATATAATATCATTCTAAATACTTTTTTACTATTATTTGATCGCTTTCAAAGCATTTCAAAAAACGTTTTAAATCAATAATTTATGAAAAGATATATATATATATATATATTTAATCATTGTTATATTCAAACATTGTAAATAATGTTAACTCGTAAATAATGAATATGATTCCTTAAAGTTTTAATCTCTTTCCCTTTCCTCCATTTTGAAAAAAGAATTAAAAAAAAAAGAAAAAAAAAAGAAAAAAAAAGAAAAAAATATATAACAAAGAACAAAAAGAAAAAGCAAATGGAGCAAATAAATCGATGGAAACAAAAAACGAAGCAACAAAGAAACAAAAGGCAAAAAAAAAAAGAAAAAAAAGGAAAAACTAACGTAACAAATAAATCGATAGTAATATAACAATGCAAAAGAACAGAAAACAAATAAAGCAAATAAATCGATGGAAACAAATTGGAACAAAATAAGGAACAAATACACAATGAAAAAACAACAATGATAATAGAAAAAACAATAGCAACAGTAATAGCAACGAAAGAAGTAACAATGTAAAGAGAAAAAAAAAAAAGGACGGAAGAAAAAGAAAAAGAGATAAGAAATCACCTTCATATAGGTAATTAATCCAAGTTCATCGATCGAAAAAAATCGACTGTTCGATTCTCGAATAGCCAAGATAGAAACAAGGCAATCTGTTAATTGATCCGTACCAGAAACCTGTTCTCGTTTTCGTCCGATTCCGTCGATGAGGAATATGAATGATATTTTTTGTCGTTTGCCCGTTAAGAGATTAAAGCCAAGGGGGTTGCTTGCTTCGTTTTACAGCCATTATTATACTCTCGTTCTCTTTCTCTCTCTCTCTCTCTCTCTCTCTCTCTCTCTCTCTCTCTTTCTCTCTCTTGAGAGAGATAGAGTGAGCGAAAGAAGGGAGGAAATGGGGGGGAAACGAGTGGTGTGAGAGGGTTGGGGGTTGAGATGAAGAGAAGGTGGAAAGAGAAAGTGAGGGTGGTGTAGAAGGTGGTGAGGGACGTAACTATAGAGAAAAGGACGAGGACTAGATTGTATATACATGTGCGTGCGTGTATGTGTGTGTGTGTGTGTGTGTGTAAATGTATTTGGAAGGTAGAGTGGAAACAAAGAGAGAGAGAGAGAAAGAGAGAGAGAGAGTACAAGCTGAGCTTGCAGAAAGGGTGCTTGCTGATGCGTACCAGTGCTACCACACCAAATGCATTAAGACCAACCTCCCTCCCTCCCTCCCTCCGTTCCTACTACCTTCCCATCCTCGTCACCCTTTGCAATATCGAACTGTCTGTATGCTTCGACGTGCCGACCAAGGCCAGATATGCTTTCTATGTTTTTACGACATCTTATTTAAAGGGGCCCCTTGTCATCATATTCTGAACAACACGTTTCCATTTCTTTATAAGTCCATACTATCGTGTCCATCAAACGAATAAACAATAGTATCGAAGAGAGAGAGAGAAAGAGAGAGAGAGAGAGAGAGAGAGAGAAAGAGGTAGATACAGAGATAAAAAGAGATAGAGTTCGATAAAATTGACACTGTGATGTACCTTATCCTTCGACTAGTTCGAGTTATTGAAACCCATGAAAATCGAATCTGTATTGGATGGAAAGTGGAAAAGTGGTTGTAGGCTTGTGTATGTGTATGTGTATGTATGTGTATTTGATAACACGATTCGTGAGACCGAGAACTTTTTCGGTAGATACTTTTCTTATCTTTTTTTTTCTTTTTTTTTTGTCTTTTTTTTTCCTTCAAGACAAGAGAATAGAAAATATATACGAATTGTACGAGAGAAAAGAGATTATTTTTATTTTTGTTTTACTCTTTTATTTCATTACCTCGAACCGAATATTTTTCAAATGAAGTTTATATAAAGATAAACACACACACACACACATATATATATATACACATACGTATATATTGTATGTATACGTATTTGTATGTATACGAGTGAATATAAAATTTCAATATTATATATTTTCTTTTTCTTTCAATGTGTAAATAAAACGATGGTAGAATTTTTCAAAATATATAAATAGAATAATAATATATATGTAACGTGTATTTATAATAAATAATAATAAATAATAGTAATAATAATAGTAATAATAATAATAATACTAATAATAATAATAATAATAATAATAATAATAATAATAATAATAATAATAATAATAATAATAATAATAATAATAACAATAACAATAATAATATTGATATAACTAATTTTTTATTTTAATCTATATTATTTTTTTACATAAGACTGTTAAAAAATAAAATACAGAATAGAAAAGACATCCGGTTATGAAAGAAAAAAAAAAAAAAAAAATGTATACAATCTTCTGACAATAATTAATTAACTCGTATAAAATCAAAGCATATAAACAGAAAGAAAAATAAAACGATAAAAAATAAATAAATAAATAAATACATAAACTAACAAAATAAATAAAACGAGATTGAATTATAAATTAGGAAATAATGACTATAAAATCCGTATGTATATGTCTATACGTACATGTGTGTGTGTGAAATGAAAATACACGTTAAATTAATATTTCAATTTTACTTTGTAAAATATTTTCCCTATCGCAAAAGCATTAACCATATTACATAAACTGCTGACAGCCTCCCCCTCCCCTACCTTCCTCTCCTCACCCCTCCCCGCTTCCCATTCTCCTTCAGCTCCGCACACTGCAATGTCTCTCCTTGCTCTCACTCCTCTTATGAATGAAGTACGAAATATCTTGCAGATAATATCGAGGAGCGGGGGGGGGGGGCTGCTCTCTTAATCGTACCAATAGAGCACGAGGGGTCCGGGGACAAAGGAGTTATTAAAATACGTCCATTGCATCTCTTGCGTTAATTGAAAATATCCGTCCGGACAAATTATAAAATGAAGTAATCAAATTTTATTACAAATTGACTGGTCATTGAATTAGGGAAAAAAAGGAAAAAGGAAAGAAAAATAATAATAATAAATGCGATTAGAAAGATTTATAAAGAAAAAATTATTATTATTATTATTATTATTATTATTATTATTATTATTATTATTATTATTATCATTATTATTATTATTATTATTACTATCATTATTGTTATTATTATTAAACGAACGTGAATCAAATATCAAGAAATATTTAATTTAATTACATTATAATTATGTATGCTTTTTATTAATTTAATTATTATTTGTTATCATTGAATATCGTATTGTGATTTGTTCTTGTATTTGTTCGATCGTCGAAAATAAAATTAAATCGGGCAATTTGGATGAAAATCACAATTGAAATAAAATATTCGTCGACTAGTTGGTATCGTACGTATAAATTTTCTTCCGTATTCTTTTTCTTTTTTTTTTCTTTTTTTTCTTTTTTTCTTTTTATTCCTTTTTAATCCGTCATTTAATTAATATTAAAAAATATAATTTTCAACAATAAACGAATCGAAAAGCACAAAGGAAAAGAAAAATAAGAAAATGAAAAGGAAAAAGAAAAGGAATAATATCTTCACGATATTTTTCTAATAATAATATAAAAATAAAATGAAATGAAACAAAATAAAAATATGTCTTGATAAAATTGTCGAAGAGTAAAATTATAAATTACGATTGGATCTAATTCAAAGTTCGAATTAAAAAATCGACAATCAAAGAAAGCAAAAAGGAAAGAAAAGAAATAACATCTCCATGATATTTTTTCCGATAAAATGAAATAAAAATAAAATAATATAAAACAAAATAAAAATATGTCTCGATAAAATTGTCGAAAAGAAAATTATGATATAACGATTAGATATAATTCGAAGTTGAAAACAAGAATCGACTATCAAAAAACAAAAAAAGAAAAAGAAAGAAACAAAAAAAAAAAGGAATCAAAAAAGAAATAACATCCTCACGATATTTTTCCAACAAAATAAAATAAATATAAAAGAAAAATAGAACAAAATAAAATTCCATCTCGATAAAAATTGTCGATAAGAAAATTTATAATGAAATAACGATTGAATATAATTCACAAAGTCCGTCGCGCATTAACAGACGATAATCCATGATTTATTTATTATGTTATCTTGTAAAAAAAATAATTCCCAAATAAAAGACAAAACAATTTAAAAGAAAAAAAAAAAAAACCGAAAGAAAAAGAAAGACATAGAGATAAAGAAATAAAGAGAGAGAGAGAAAAAAACACGTAGGAATGAAAGATTGATAAAGATCGAAAAATTTATAAAAACCAAAAAAGAAGGAAATATCCGTTTTACAAAATTCTCATGGATTTTGAGTTTCATTCCTTTTTCTTTTTCTTTTCCTTTTCTTTTTCTTTTTCTTTTTCTTCGGACAAATCCCCATGTATGGACATAACGAAGATATGTAAATGGACCATGAGCGAGTGGATACGTACAGTGATACGGGGTTAAAGGGAAGCGGGGGAGGGGGGGAGAGGAATTGGATACAGTAATGCAGGACAGTGACAGGGTGAAGAGAAGGGGAAGGTAGGAAATGGTGAGACAACGAGTGTGAGCGAAGAGGAAGGGCGTACAAGGGGTGAGAAACTATATTACATACCATGTGTGTCTCTGGTTGATGTTTGAGTTCCACTGCGATATGAATGTCTCCCTATGGGGGTGTCGTCGCATATCGATTGAAATGAGAAGGAGGAGGAGGAGAGTGAGAAGTGGGAGAGAAAAACGACGAGGGGGAAAACGCTTGCTTCTATATGTCCCGTTCGTGGCAGATTCACCGTAACAAGAATTTCATGGGAAGCAAAGCGTCAAAAGCGAGGGAATCGGACTACAACGAGATAAGGGGGGTTGGAGGGGGATGAGGATGATGATGGAGGGGAGACGGGGAGCTAGGGTTTGGTGGAGAGACGAAGTTGCATTTGTATCGCATTCGTGGACGACAAGGACACGATAATGATATTGCATTAAGGGCGATCCGATAACAAATCAACGATTTATAATAAATCACACTTTTGATAATAATAATAATAATAATAATAATAATAATAATAATAATAATAATAATAATAATAATAATAATAATAATAATAATAATAATAATAATAATAATAATAATAATAATAATAATAATATGTCGCTGTCATTCGATTTTTTCTTTTTTCTTATTTCTTTTTTTGTTTTGATTTTAATATAACGAGAACAATAATGATGACGATAATGATGATGATGATGATGATGATGATAATAATCGTTTCCATTCGTTTCGACGAATATAAATATCGATTTTTAATCAACTTTGTTTTTTGTATATACATGTATATATATATATATATGTATATATATATATACATATATATATATGAGATATATATATATATATATACTCTGAGGTCGACATAAAAAAAGAAACAAATTTACACTTGAAATAATTCGTTAGAAAGATATTTGTTTATTAATGAGTATGTATATTTTTCTTGTTTTATGTTTTAAAATTATTGCCAATGAATTAATCTAATGAATAGATAAAATTATGTATCGTATTTTTATTATTATTATTATTATTATTATTATTATTATTGTTATTAAATATTTTCAATTTTTTATTATTATATATTGATAATAATAATAATAATTACTATTATTATAAGAAATATATTATTATTAACAGTAATAATAATAATAATAATAATAATAATAATAATAATAATAATAATAATAATAATAATATTATTATAATATTATATTATTATAATAATAATATTATATTTATATAATAATTATTATAATAATAATATTATTATTATTATTATTAATATTATTATTAATAATTAAAATTTAATATTTTTTTCCCAAAGAGAAATAGAAGAATATTCGAATGTAATCGATAATGTTAGATGAATAAAGTCTATTTTGTTTTTAATTTTTTTTTCTTTTTTTTTTTCATTTTTAAGAAATTATGTCTGATAACAATCATTTTAATCATTAATCCAATAATAATAATAATAATTTAATAATAATTTACAATGAAATTTCTTTCTTCTGTTTTTTCTTTTTTCTTATTATTTTTCTTCTTTTTTTTTCTAATTTAACGAGTCGAGATAGACGAGTATTTTGGATAACGAAAATTATTGTCGAATATTAAATAGAAAATAAACGGAGCATCGTTTATGGTCGACGATATGGGGTGAGATAAGAACGGTCGATAATGACATCATGCTGAACATTTGTCATCCGCCCACCTAATAACACGTTATGCACACCCGCACCCCGTGAAGACGCATAAACGATACTCGTTCTCCGTATAATCACCAACGGGGGAGTTTGCCGGAATATATGATAGTAATAATTTGTTCCCATAACTTACTTGTTACGGTAACCTAATTGTCAATATTTTCTTGCAAATCCCCCATATCTCACCCCTTCATCGCATTTATAATCCATTATTAGAGAATCGGAATAGAAAATCCATTTAAAAATATAAAATATTCATATCTTTGTAGAACTAAAAGATGATTTCAAATTACATTGAATGAAAGTTTGTTTTTCTTTTCTTTTTTTTTCTTTTTTCTTTTTTCTTTTTTCTTTTTTATTTATTTATTTTTTTTTTTTAATGCAAATTAATTTCTCGTCAATATTTAATCGTAATATTAATTTTTTGATTTAATTTGTTGTAAATAGTAATTCTTTTGTAAGATATAAAAATACATACAAATTCGAAAGCAATAAAAATATTCCACATTGAAAGACCTTGAAAAGGATATTTCGATTTGTCCTTTTATTTTATTTAATTTGATAAAAAGAGCAAGAGAAAGAGAAAGAGAGAGAAATATAAAATGTTGAAATTGATTTAATTTAATAATTATGATGAAATTATCTTATAACACTTTAAATATAATAGATATCACTCCGTATCTAATTTAGACAATTTTTATGATCGCATATTCGTGTTTCTTAATAGAAAAAAAAAATAAGAAAAAGTAATAAAAATAAAGCAAATAAAAAAACCGAAAAGGAAAGAAATGAAAAGAAAAATTAAATAATAAAGTTCGAATTAAAAAAAAAAAAAATGCTATATTTTCCTTTCTTTTTCTATATTCTTATAAAATACATTACAGAAAATATAGGATATATTTATTATATATATATATATAAAATTCGTTTTTTTAACGAGCCATCAAGTATTTGTATGTATTTTTATATCTTACAAAAAATTACCGTTTTCAAAACAAAAAAGAAATTAATATAATATAATAAAATTAATATAATATATATATATATATATATATATATATATATAAAATTTTCTTATAGAATTCTTCGTAACAATTTGTAACAATTTAAATGGACCACTTTGTACTTTATCTTCCCTCGTATTATCCGATCAAAAAAGAAAAACAAAAAAAAAGAGAACAAACAAAGCAAAACAAAACAAAACAAAACAAAACAAAAGTCTACTCACTCAATAATAAAAGTCAAAAAATAAAAACGACATGAAAAATCTCATCGTCGTAAAAGAATTTTCCTTTTATTTTATTTTATTTTCTCCTCTCTCTCTCTCTCTCTCTCTTTATCTCTCTCCCCATCCCCTCACCCCCTTTCGCAATAGTCAACGTCAAGGTGGATCCTTTTGAAAGATCACGTTAAAGATTCAGCTAAGGGAATTCAGAAGACAATCTGTATTAGGATGCTAACGTCGAGGAACGTAAAGATGTAGATGATAACTTACAAAGGAATCGCTGGAGATCGTAGATTTCTACGGGCAATACTCTTCCATTAGTTAAATTGTTTCCCTGATACACCCTCTCCCTTTCCCAACCCCATTCTCTCTCTCTCTCTCTCTCCTTCTTTCTTTCTTTCTTTCTTTCTGTTCTTTTGATTCACCCTCGACGGCCTTCATTTCACTTTGTTCAAAAAGATATAGGCAAAGGTACGATACGATACAATTTCAAGATCCAGAACAGAGAGATCTCATTCTTTCTTTCTTTCTTTCTTTCTTTCTTTCCCTCTCTTTCTCTTGTTTTTTGTCTTTCTTTCTTTCTTTCTTTCTTTATATGACCTCTTCGTCCTCAATATGAAAATAGAAAGAGAAAGAAGAAAGGAAAGTGCAAAAAGAGATAAAGATAAAGATACAGAAATGTATATATATATATAGAGAGAGAGAAAGAGAGAGAGAGAGAGAGAGAGAGAGAGAGAGAGAGAGAGAGAGACTTGTAAACGAATCGTTTCGATGTGGATTACGAGGAAACAACATGCATTTAACTGGCATAGACACGAATCGATGAACTTAACGGAGATTAGTATTCTCGGTATCTCGTAAAACGTATAAAACGTCGTCGTGAATAGTGAGATGTGAGAGAGGGTGAGAAGCTGACTGGGACTCGAGTTGGATAAGGGATGGAGATACGGTAGTAAATGATAATATATCCACGATCTTCAAATAATCGAACATTATCGTTCTAATCCATTTATTGTATCTATTACTCGATTGAAATGTGTACTAAATTATTTTTAATCGCTTCGAACTAATTTCTTCCATCTTATTGCTAAAATTTTTATACAAATATATCCAAATATATATATATGCATGTGTGTGTGTGTATGTGTGTATTTTTTTAGTTTTTCTTTCGTTTAATTCGTGATAATAAGATTAAGATTGTAAAGGGCAAAAAAGAAAAAAAGAGAAAAACAGATTAACAATTAATTGATACTAATTATCAATTGATTATATATCATATAATATACTTGTAAAAATAAAATTTTGAAAGATTTTCTTATTCAATTTATTGATCATTCGCGAAAGAAAGAAATAAAAAAGAAGAAAAAGAAAAGAATCATTAATTCTCTCTTTTACATTTCTTGACGTTCGTTTTTCATTTTGTTTGTTTGTTTTTTAATTTATTTATTTTTTGTTTACGTCTTCTTATTCTTTTTTTTCTTTTTTCTTTTTTTTTTCTCTTTTTTTTTTATCACATTACAAAATCAAACGGAAAATCCAATGAAACTGACAGAATGATTTTTGTTCGTGGTACCGACAAAAAAAAATGAAAAAAGAAAGAAAGAAAGAAAGAAAGAAAGAAAAAATTTTCATTGTTATAATATTGTCATAATAATCAATAACCGAGTATGTTTGTTCAAAAACAATTGTATCTTTCTTATGTAACAATAATAAAATGTACAATATATTGGTACTATAATACATTTCTATTATATCCTCCGTCCCTTCCACCCTTCTCCTAAAATAAAAATTTCCATATTCATGATTTCTCCCTTTCTTTCGTATAAAAATAAAGAACTGTAATATCATTACGTCTAAAAAGAAATAGTTTCATTATCGATAAAAGAGAAAAATGTATGTACAATAATAAAAAAAAAAAAAAAAAAAAAAAGAAAAAACAAACAAAAACAAAATCCTATAAAAATATGTCGAAATATTTCCTTGTAAAAACTATTTGTCGTTCGCGACGATATGATGAAAAAGAGCAAAAAAAAAAAGAAAAAAAAATGGAAGAGAAAAAACTTTCAAAAAATAAAAATGAATTATCGATTCTCTCTCTCTCTCTCTCTCTCTCTCTCTCTTTCTCTCTCTCTCTTCGTTTTTTCCTTCTTTTTGTTGTTTTAATTAGAGTACAAAAAATTCAATGGAAAATTCAAAATTCGATGCAAAATTCAAAATTCAATGAAAAATTCAAGATTAGCTGGAAAATTCAAGACCTCAATGAAAAAAATCAAGATACACTGGGAAATTCAAAATTTCGTGGAATATTCAACGAAAAATTCAAGATTCAAAGGAAAATTAAAAATTTAATGGAAAATTCAAGATACCCTGGAAAATTCCAAATTCAATGAAAAATTTAAGATTCGTGGATAAATTCAAAACTCGATAGAAAATTCCAAATTCAATGGAAAATTTTTAATAATGAAAAATTTCAAATTCAACGAAGTGTTCAAAATTCAATGGAAAATTCAAGATGTTATGAAGAATCGAAAATTAGCTGGGAATGTCAAAATTCGATGAAAAATTCAAAAGTCTAATGGAAAATTAGATGGAAAAATTCAAGAATTCGTTAGAAAATTTCAAATTCAATAGAAAATTTTTAATCCAATGAAAAATTCAAGACGCAATGAAAAATTCCAAATACAATGGAAAAATCAAGGATACGATGAAGAATTCAAATTTCAATGGAAAATTCAAGATACTGTGAAAAATTCAAAGAAAAATTCAAAAGTTAATGAAAATATAACGACGTATATAGCGTTTACGGTATCGAAGCTTGAAAAAAGAAACTTTCTTGCATGCTCTCTCTCTCTCTCTCTCTCTCTTCCCCCCCTCTGTGTCTCTCCTATCCACCCCCGCTCAATCGACTGGCACTCAATCCCTTAACAAATGCGAAAGTTGCTTGTTCACGTGGATTAAAGTGTAGAAACCTTCGAGTTCAGGGATCTGATCATCGGTGGTGGTCTCACGCAACAATTCTCATCCTGGTGAGCCTATAGCAGTCCTTTGGGAGTCGCACATCTGTCGACGGAAAAGCAACAAGTACCTTTACACGGTATTAAATGTATACCAGTGCTAGTGACTCCAATTACTTGGAGTAGCCCATCTTCCCTCGCACCCCCGCCCCCGCCCCTCCGCCTAAAACCGAATATTGTATCCAACGCACAAGTAGATAGACACATGGACCATCCCACGTTTAAATCGTCTTCCTGATTATTGATTATTATTATCAACGTTACGAAAGTTCTTACTTTAATTTTATAGGAAAATGTTTGAAAAAGAATATATATATGTGTGTGTGTGTATATATGTATGTATACAGATATACATAATAGATATACATAAAGATATACATAAAGATATACATAAATTGTAACTTTAACTTGATAAGTGAAAATTTAATAATTAAATTTTAATTTTTCTTTTTTCTTTCTTTCTTTTTTCTTTTTTTTTTTTAATGTAAGAATACAACGAACTTGAATTTTATTTTCTTTTTTTTTTTTTTCTTTTCTTTTTCTTTTTTAATGTTACGACAATTTAACTCAGTTAAATTTTATTTTTTAATTTTTTGTTCAAAATTTAAGTCGGTTTTTTTGCACAATTTGAAATAAATTATTAGATTTACTGAAGGATTTTCTTCTTAATTTCTATTCTCCTTTTTTTTTTTCTTTCTTTCAAAAAATTTACACGCGAATATTCGACGTATTAGATACTAATCTAATGAAATAATTATTAGATCATTATTTTCTTTCTTCTTCTTTTTTTTTTCTTCTTTTTCTTCTTCTTCTTCTTCTTCTTCTTTTCAAAATATCCAAATACGTGTATGTATAAATTTTTTCATTGACGATTTATTCGTACTCCATGATTTAGAATATAACGAATGTTGTTACAACATGACGTATATGCGGTTCACGATGCGGACTACAATGATTCAACCTTTGTGAATTATTTATTATCTCTTTATCAAAGGTCAAAGGAAAATCGTATGAATTTGTTTGATGACCTCGGCTATTATTTCGCGAGTATAAAAGCAAATACGTCGTCCCATTGTTATATCCAGAGAAAAGAAAAGAAAAAAGGAAAAAGAAAATAATTCTAGGTCAATCTTGAAATCGCGATAGATATGACCTTGAAGGAGGAATCATTTCTCCTTCGTCAAAATATATTCAAATTAAATGTCTTCTCTGATCAAAAAAAAAAAAAAAAAAAAAAAAACACTTTTATTCGTTGTGACGTAACAAACGAAAAGATTAACTTATTTTATCCGCAGAGAAAAAGAAAAGAAAAATGAAACAAAAAGAAAAAGAAAAAAGGAAAAATTAAGAAAAAAGAAATAAAAAAATAAAAAGAAATTACAAACGTCTCGTAGAATTGCGACGTATATTTTTCATTCTTTTTGTTTTACTTTTTCTTTCTATTTCTTTTCTTTTTTTTTTTCTTTTCTTTTTTATCGTCATTATGTCAAACGAGTCTTTGGTAAAACAATTTCGAAATCAGAAGAATATCGACTGTTCAAAAAAAAAAAAAGTAGAAAAAAAAAAGAAAAAAAGAAACTACTGACACAAATCGAATACCAAATTCCGATCGTATGAAATTTACGTAAGGACTTTTTTTTTCTTTTGTTAAATGCAAACGAATCGATTTTTTTGTTTATAAAGAAATTGAACATTTCTCGTGTAATAACAATAAAACATATAATAATATTGATATTATTTAAGTAAATAGTTTTATTAAACCACTTGGCCATATATCAAAACGCACTTTTATAAAATTGAAACTTACATATCCTTCGCTTTTATTTACATAGAAAGAAAAAACAACAATACATTTTGTCTGTTTCGTATCAAAAAGAAATTGTATTGTTATTGAAGAGTAAAAAATTTAGAAAAAAAAAAGAAAGAAAAAAGACTAAAGAAGAAAATGAAATGAAAAGAATCCTAATCGAAAAATTATTATTATTATTATTCTTATATATTATTATTATTATTATTATTATTATTATTATTATTATTATTATTATTATTATTATTATTATTATTATTATTATTATATAATATTTAAAAAGAAATATATATATATATATATGAATAGAATTATTTTATATATCTTTAATCGTCTGTAAATCAAGCGATGATATAAATAAAAGAAAAAGAAAAAAAAAAAATCAAAAACGAAAAGAAAGGAAAATCACCGATGATTCATAGTTAATAGAATAGATCAGATAACTTAGAAATAAATTTCTAGTTTACATACACATAAAGCACAGTTCAGTCTGGCATCCTGCTAATCAATCGAATTTCACACACGAGGCAGGATGATCGTATCAACATCGAAAGTAATCTGGATCAGGGCCGTATGAATGACGTAAAGTTAAATCTTCAAGGATTTATCGTTCCTAACGATTATGCATTTATTCTTCCTTTCATTTTTTTTCTCGATTCTTTTTTTTTCTTTGTTTTTTTTTTCTTTTTTTTTTTTTTTTGTGTCAAGGCAACGTCTCGACAAGCACGAACCTTAGGAACGCACGTAAAGTATAATAATTATATTACATTCTTCAGTAATTCATATAATTTTAAATTCTTACAATTTTGCTTTTAGTATATCGAACAATTATTTATTTACTTATTAATGTCATTTAATTGAAATATATTTCTTTAAAAAAAAAAAAAAGGAAAAAATAAATAAATAAACAAAAAGAAATTCTCCCCTGGCAAAAAAAGAATTGTAATTAATTGTAATTAATTTTGTCCTTTTAATTAATGACATATTTGTTATATCGCGATGCCTTACAAGTAATTAATAATGGTGTACTTTATCGAAATTATTATTTATTAATTTCTTGTACATCGTAATATGCATACGCATAATCGCAAAAAAAAAGAACGTAGAAAAATATATTTGTATTTAATCTATACGAAAACGATAATGTAAATAAGAAAAAGAAAAAAAGAACTAAAAGAAAAGGAAAGCGAACGATCTCAATATCTTCGTAATTAAAAAAAGGAAAAAAAACGAAATGAAAAAAAAAGAGGACAAAAAACCTTTCCATATTAAGAAATATCCAACGAGGCAGAGAAAACGAAGAAATGGGGGTAGATGATGGGGGTAGGAAAAATAAATAAATAAATAAATAAATAAACAAAAAATAAGTAAACATAAAATAAAAAATAAATAAATAAATAAATAAACAAAAAATAAGTAAACATAAAATAAAAAATAAATAAATAACAACATACATACATATATATATATAAATAAATAAATAATAACAATAATAATAACGATAATAATAACGATAATAATAACAACAAAAACAATAGCAACAACAACAACAACAACAACAACAACAATAATAATAATAATAATAATAATAATAATAATAATAATAATAATAATAATAATAATAATAATAATAATAATAATAATAATAATAATAATAATAATAATAATAATAATAATAATAATAATAATAATAATAATAATAATAGTAAAGAAGAGAATAAAAAAAGAAATAAAATATCCGTACGATATTTCTCTATAACGTATCGAATTCTAACTCGATCGAGCTTGCAACATCATTCAATGCCGAGTTATGTTTAATGATGTTACTTCGAAGAGGGGGTGTGAAAGGAGGGTTAGTACGTATGTTGGTGGCAGTAAGGTGGTAAGGAATGGAAGAAAGGGTATGGTCATACCGCGATGGTGATAAAAAGAAAAGGAAAAAAAGTACAGAGAAAAAAAGAAGAACGGACGATTACGTTGATGCATGTATATACATGCATACATACCACATACATACGTTCATACATACATATATACATACATACATCGTACATACATACATGGATACATACATACACACACACACGCACATATATATTCCGAGGGTAAAATCCGAATAGTGCAAGCTCGACATATGTATGCAATTGTAGGAGTATGTGCGTACGTGTGTGCGCATGCGTGTATGCACGTACATGAGCACGTGCCTGTATATAAAGAGAGAGAAAGAGAGAGAGAGAGAGAGAGAGAGAGAGAGAGAGAGAGAGAAAGATAGTACGTTAGACATATGACCGATAAACATATACATACGTATGCACGTACACATAAGTAAGTATAATAGATACGCGTAGGAAAGAAAAAGAATAAATGCGCATGCGCGAACTCATGTACAACTATCTATATATTTATCTATGCATGTATGTATGGATGTATATATGCATGTATGTATGTATGTATGATGTATGTACGTATATATATATATATATGTAACGTTGCACACATACATAACCGGTATCAAATAGTCCATGTTAAATGTATAGTGTATCGAGCAAAAAGAGAGAGAGAGAGAGAGAGAGAGAGAGAGAGAGAGAGAGAAGGAGAGAGAAAATACCTACTCTCTTTAATATCTGACACAAAAGCTCGAGGATTGAACCCGGTGGTGTGCTGTGAGCTCGTCCGTGGTGGACTCGTCGAACCGGAAATAATCCCGTGGGAAAAAAAGCAAATAACGCGAAAAAATATGTATGCGTGTATGTATGTATATGTATGTATATATGTATGTATGTATGTATGTATGTATGTATGTATGTACGTATGTATGTATGTATGTATGTATGTATGTATGTATGTATGTATGTATGTATGTATGTATGTATGTATGTATGTATGTATGTATGTATGTATGTATGTATGTATGTATGTATGTATGTATGTATATATACATATATGTATCTATGTATCTGTGAGTATGTATGTATATATACATATATGTATCTATGTATCTGTGAGTATGTATGTATATATACATATATGTATCTATGTATCTGTGAGTATGTATGTATATAAAAAAAGAAAGAGTATGTATGTATGTATGTATGTATAAAAATAAGAAAGGATAGGAAAAAAAGGATAAAAGAGGAAGAAAATGAAGAAGAATAAGAAGAAGAAGAAATGAAAACGTTTCGAAGATTACTCCCATTCAATGAGCCAATCATAACTGTGTTGAGCGATGTATGATGATACAGTACTTTCATTCGTATTTGCAAACATGTGTGTGTGTATGTATATAGAAGGGAGAATGACGTGGTGGGGGAGAGAGATGAGTATGTATGTATCATTAACATTAAACTAACTGAATGTTTTCAGCAAGATTTTCATTTTACTTAAACTTATGACAGATTTTCAACGCATGGAATTAACGATGTCTCTAAGAATGATTGATTTTATGTTTTCTTTTTCTTTCTTTCTTTCTTTCTTTTTTTCGCTTTAAATCTCTTTTTTCTTTTCTTTTCTCCTTTTTTCTTTTTTCTTTTTTTTTTTTTTAACATCGCCGAGAGTACACCATTATGTAACGATGTGTTAATCGGAAGTCATTTTTGGAATTTTTATTAAAATTAAATGAAAACGAAAATATTGTAATAAAAATGTTTTATAATAATTTTTACATTATCTATCATATGTAATGGATATGTAATATATTTAAAAATTTTCTATTATTAAAAATCTAAATCTTGATAATTTTCCTTCTTCGTTTTTTTTGTTTTTCTTTTTTAAATAAATATTTTCATATCTCTTTTAGCGTTTACTTAAAATTGTCATGGAAAAAAAAAAATTATGATATACCATAATTTTTTTATTATATATACATATATAAATATATATATATATATAATGGAATGGATGCCACATTGACAATTTAAAAGTAATACATAAGCTATATCACATATTGCAACAATTTTCTATATTTGTTTGAATTTAATTAACGTGCAAATATTGAAAATTTTTTTAATGGAAATTTATAAACAAATACGCTTAATGATATATAAATAAAAAGTTCTCTCAAATGATTTTAATTGAATCTACTTATATTATTACGAACTATTATCACGTTAGCTCTCGAATCGATTAAAATAAAAACATTGAATTATTAATGAACATGTAACAAATATACGAGATGATAAATATAAAACTCTTCGGTGAAAGATTTTATTAAATCTATTTTTTTTTTTTTTAGTATTAATTAATTATTCCTATACTTTTTTTAAAACACATACACACACACACAGACACACACATACGTATCATTGAAATTATTAATACAAGAACATACGAATTAACGAGAAAAGAAATTTTTGATCATTAAAATATGATTTCTTTTCCTTTTCTCTTTATTTTTTTTTCTTTTCTCTTTTCTCTTTTTTTTTTTTTTTTTTTTTTTTTTTTTTTTTTTTTTTTTTTTTTTTTTTTGATACTAATACGACAGTTCTCTAAGATTTGATAAGTGATTAAAAATCGATCTCTTCCTTTTTTTCTTCTTCTTCTTTTCTTTTTGCAACACTAGAAATTTCTATATTCACTTTAATCCTTTATCGATAATAACAAAATAATATAGATATATCTGATATATGAAAATCATCCGGATCAAATTTTACGATCATATAATACAAACAGATACACACACATACAAACAGACACACACATACACACATACACAATTCGTACAGAATCCCTCGAAAGAAGATACTAAAACTTTCCTGCTTATGTCCGGATGTGTACACCTAACAGCGATTGAAGAAACGATAGAAGGAAGAAAATAGAGAAATAAGAGAGAGATAGAAAGAGAGAGAGAGAGAGAGAGAGAAAGAGAGAAAGGAAGAAAGAGACAGAGAGAAAAGAGAGAGAGAGGCAGATACAAAGAAGTAGCACCCGCATTATATATATATATATATATATATATGTATATATGTATATATGTATATATGTATATACTTGCTCCAGAGACCTTATGGGTTATTTCAGATAGATGGACGTAGTACCACGAAGCTATTGTTGGATTCGAGATTCGTCGAGTGCTGATCGAGCACTCAAGCGAAGCTTTATTGGAAGCTACATGATGTGCGCGTGCAATCGTCTGTAAACCCTTAGTACAAGGATACAGCATCACATTTCTAAAAGAAGGGTTAAAGATCCTTCCAGGTATCCACTATAATACTAAACTTTTCACGAATTTATTGAAATTTTCAAAAGGAAAAATATATATATATATATATATATATATATTTTCTTAAATTGTGTTCTTAAAATTATTATATTGATTTTTTTTCTTTAAAAATTTATTATATTTATTTTCTCTTAAAAGAATTTTTTATATTTATTATTTTCTATGAAAAATTATTGTATTTATTTTTGCTTTAAATTATTATATTCTTAAAAAATTAATATTGAATAAACTTACACACATACACACACATACACACACATACAGACATACATAGAGAGAGAGAGAGAGAGTGAGAGAGAGAGAGAGAGAGAGAGAGAGAGAGAGAGAGAGAGAGAGATAGAGAGAGAGAGAGAGAGAGAGAGAATGAGAGAGAAAGAAATAGACAACAGGTGCACACAGGTGATTGGTAATAAATTAAATGAATAGTATATACAGAATTGTTCAATCTTAAACAGGTTATCTCATTGTATTAATTAACATATACGAACTATACCTATATACATATATGCGTGTGTGTGTATATATATATATATTTTATTTATTTTTCATTTAATAATTTATTAATTAAAATAATCGATGAATTTAATATTGTTTTGTTTAAAGAGAAAATGTATATATATACATATATATACACATTTTAATGTAAATAATTTGTAACACTTCATATGAAATATCCCTCCAATCCCTTTAATGTGTCAAATCATAATGTGTAATATCGATAAAAATAATTTGTAATACCTTAAATGGAACGACCACGTGTTTATGACATACATAATCAGTAAATCCATGATTCACGTGAATTGATCCAAACACTGGTCCAAAAGATAATTTTTTAAGATTTCATCATGAAATTTCCTAAATCTAACGTAAGTTTATTCAATTTTTATAAAATTTCGTGAGAAAATTTGTGATATTAACACCGAACACATATATATATATGTCGGATAAGTAAGTAAAGATAAGTAATATAAATATAAATGGATATTCCACGTAAAAATAAATTACTTAATTATCTTTCTTAATTACAGGTACAATAAAAATAATTCGTAATATTTCATGTGGATTAATAGTCTCATATAATCCCATAGTCCCATATATATATATATATATATATATATACAATTACATGCACTATGATTATTTGTAAATTCTTTTATTCAAGATTTTCCCATA
>NC_140822.1:3807500-3827500 GCF_050613455.1 Vespa mandarinia
GTTCTTTATTTTCTTTTTTTTTTTTTTTTGGTTTCTTTTTCCTTTTTTTGCTTTATATTATTTTTTTTTCATACTATTTTCTTTTTTTTCAATTCCATTATTACCCTCTGTAAAACGAAAGAAATTATTTTGTAATAAAGTAATAAAATTGTCTCTCTCTCTCTCTCTTTTTTTTTTTATTCAGATTTTGATATCTGAGGTTAATAAAAATTTGAATAATAGGAAAAATTTTTTTTCCGTTGTACTCAAAATTAATTTTTTTTATAAACAAAAATTATAAAATCTCATAAAAACTTATCAACGAGAAATAATTTATTTTATTTATATAATCAAAAATTGTGTATATATATATGTATATAAATTCTTTATATAAAAAAAAAAAGCTATCCTACCTGTTCACTTTTGTGTTGTAATGTAAAATAAAGTATTAAAATAAAAATAAAATCAAACATTTTTATGTAATTTATACACTCAATAAATGAAACATAGAAATATTTACATTAATTAATTGCATAATATATATATATATATATATATATATATATATATATATTTATACACATATGTTAACATTTATGGAAATGTTAATTCAAATTTATTGTATTGAAATGTAAGTCGACAAAATCCGAAAGAATATTTAATGAAATAATATAAATATATTTAAACTTGACCTTTATAAATACACATTAATGTTTAATAAAATGATCGAAATATTCTTGAATTCCTGTGAATTTTAACTCTGGTTAATTTATGCAAACGAATTCTCATTGATATTGTGTTCATATAATAATTAAATCGTCTTTTTTTTTTCTTTTCTTCTTCTTCTTTTTTTTTTCTTTGAATTTTATAGTTGTAATTAACTTATATGAAAATGAATTATTAATTAATCGTATTCGAATAAATAAATAATTAGTGTACGTTAATGATAAGTGAAATTTTCTTGTTTCCTTTTTTTCCTTCTTTTTTGTTTGTTTTTTTTTTTTTTAAATTTCTTATCAAATCAACATCATAACACTAACGTTCTTATTATTATCTTAACACACGAGAAAAAGAAAGAGAGAGTTTAAGGAAGTATAATTAAAAAAACCGTAAACTTTTAAGGTAATATATTAGAAAAAAAAAGAGAGAGAGAGAGAGAGAGAGTAAAAAACAGAAACAAAAAAAGAGTTTAAGAAAGTATAATTTAAAAAACCTAAACTTTTAACGTAGACACACAAGAAAAGGAAAGAAAGAAAAAGAGAGAGAGATATATATATAAGAAAGCTTATCTATAATTAAAAAGCTTAAACCATTAACGAGCGTTTTTTAATATTAATTTATTTATTTATTATTAATTTATCATCGTATACGATCATCGATATTATTATTGAAATCAAAAAAGAGAGAAAAAAAGGTCAAAGTTGGACAGAACGTATTCAAATTCATAAAAAACCATAAAGATTGTTTTGAAAGAATATTATATAAAGGATGACATAAAAATATGCATAAACAATTTCATTTATATTGGATATTAGTTTCTTTTTTTTTTTGCAATTTCTCACGATAATCATAAATTAGGCGAAATAATGATCTCATATATATATATATATATATATATATATATATATATATATATATATAAATATATATATATATATATATATAAATAAACAAATTGATCACCTTGCAGACATTTTTTCTACAATTACTATCAACGATTATCACAATTTATAATTCGACAAACAAATAAAATAAAAAATAGATTTTTATACGATTACAAATGTTAATAAAATAAAATATAAGTATGTATACACACATACTTACATATATATGTATATATACATATATTTCTTTTTTCTTCTCACGACTTTCGTATGAAGAAATTCCTTCTTAAAAATGAATATTAAAAATTCAATAAAAGTACGCATATAAAAAAAACGTCGCGCATGCATGCACGTTGCATTTTACGCGGGAGGAAAAAGGAGAAAAAAAAAAAGAAAAAAAAAATTAAAAATATTCGATTAACGTTCTACTAAACACAACGATGGCGACGACAGATTCGCCGAGGTTTTTCGGTTGACCTATCGTATTGTCCCAGATCGATCTTGTTCGTTATGCCGGAAAAAATGGAACGATGCGAATAGTAGTAGTCGCAGCATCGCGTTGGGCCTATATATCAACAGTTATATATATATATATATATATATATATATATATATATATATGCATATATACATACATGAATATATACGTACATATGTATATAGATAACCAATGATAATCTCTTTCAATACCTCAAAAATAAATACAAGCAAATTCATTCTACTATAATATTTTTTTCAATGATGCAAATATGCCTCCTCACAAATATCAATTTTATTTGACATATTTCGAATAAGAAATCGAAATAACTTTTTCATCCACGAAATTAATACTTTTTTCTCATTTCCGATATAAATTTTGAAAAAATAAAAATTTTACATATATGCATTACACAAACACACACACACACGCACACGCACACGCACGCACGCACACACACACATATATACATACATACACATATACAAAATTTATTTCTATATAATAATAAAAAAAATAAAAAAAAAGAAGGGAAAGAGAGAAAATTGTAAGAAAAAAAAAGGAGAAAAAAGGAACAAAAATAGAGGAGAAAAAAGAAAAAAGAAAAAGAAAAGAATTTTATTAAATATTGAATAATTTTCTCCTTTTACCACCCTATACCTCCCCCAACCCCTACATTCTCGCATTACCCTACAGATTTCTTTTTATCATATATATATATATACATACATATATCTTTGTATTATATCATCTTTTTCCCCTATACTTTAGGGACCCTAGAATAAGAAATTCCCGAAATAAGATTTAATTCCTAGAAAAAGATCCCGAAAAACAAGAACAATACATTATCTATCAAATGACATTGCCTGCAATTCCATTTGAAGTTTATCGAAACGCGTTATATCTCTTCTTTGAATCTTTTGTCTAGTAAGAAAAAAAAAGAAAAAAAAAAGAAAAAAAAAAGGAAAAACATGGAAAAGAAGAAAGAATTTCTCGTTCGAACTAATCGATCGAAACTACCGTTTAGAAATCACGTGCTCGTTTTTTTTTTTTTCTTTATACTCATCCTCAACCCCTGTACCTATGCAACCCCTCACCATCAAACTCGACCCAAAGCCACCCCCAACTCTTAACTCTCCCTTCCACCTTATCCCCGTGGACAAAGACGAATACGAACGATAACCGGAGATTTGGATTTTCATAAAAATCACAAGACAGAGTAAAAAAATTTTTTTTTTTTTTTATATAATCATATTGATATATTATAGATACGGCTGTCGATGTAAATGGAACGAACCATCGACGACTTTTACAATCGTAAATCACGTTAATCGCGCTTTTTAATTAATCATGGGCCACCGATAACAAACGATCAATAATAAAATCCCATGGAATATTTCAAATTTTTTAATCGCAAGATCTTTATTAATTACGAATCTATCCGACACACGTTGTGTATATATATATATATATATATATATATATATATATATATATATGTTAATCGATTGTACGTTCATTCAAAATGTTTTTCTCTCTTTTTCCTTTTTTTTTCCTTTCTCTTTCTTTTTTTTTTTTTACACGCGTAGCATTTTTGTCATAGTCGTTTTTCCTTTTTTTTTTCTATTTCTCCCTTTCTCTTTCCTTTTCATTTCTTTCTCTCTCGCGTGTTTTTGCTGTTTTTCTTTTTTCTTGTTTCTTTCTTTCTTTTTTTTTTTTTCTAGTTCGGGAACACCAATCAACCCGAGCAAACCCGCCACCACCAAAGGGACCCCTTCCTACGCCCCCTCCCCGCCCATCCTCCTACATCCTTACTCTCGTCCAACTCACCGTGTCAACGAAAACCAAGAAAGTAAAAAGAAAAAAAAAAAGGAGAAAACAAAAAAGGAAGAAGAAATAAAAAGAGAAGATCTACGAAACCACGAGATGGGGTGACGTTAAACGAAACGAATGCATTCAACGAACTGAATAAGCGACTTTGTTATATTCTTCCTGTCAACGATTTATATGTCATGGATTATACATGTTTATTTGTGACTTTTGACTGATGACAGATGATGACGGATGATAAGAAAATGTGATTAAAGCGTGAATTTTCTTTCTTCTCTTTCTTTTTCCTTTCGTTCCAATACTTCCTTTCTTTCCTTCCTTTCAAATCTTTCTTTCTTTGTTTCTTCTCTGCATTTACTTTTTTCCTCGATTACTTTCTTCCTTTTTATCTTTACTATTATTTTCTCTTAACTTTCTTTCCTTTCTTTTTTTGCCTTTCTTTGATTCTGAATATATACGAAACATACAGATAGACACACAGCACACGCACACACACACACAGAGAGAGAGAGAGAGAGGGACACACACACAACGAAAGCACGTACGTACGCACGTAAAAACACAAACGAACACCACGCACGCATACACGCACGCAGGCACGCACTCACGCATGCACGCATACAGGCAAACGCAAACGTACACGCACACGGTACACGCACACGCAAAATGCGCACAATTAACACACGTTTGAACGGTAGAATGTACGCACGTACGCACGCACGCACGCACGCACGCACATACGTACGCACGCACGCACGCACGCAACGGAACGACAACGGCAACGGCAACGGCAACGGCAACGGCAACGGCAATGGCAATGGCAACGACGACAACACTCACACCGAAATAGAAACGGGGGTTGCGTAGATCGTCGCGCGCGTTTTCGGACGTAAAAGGACTGATCTAGCGACGGGGTAACGCGGCAAACGTATACCGAGAGACGGGACATGTATTGGCGGGTAGTAGGCAGAGCTCCACCTCTATCCCCTTAGCAGAGTGGGAGGGAACAAGGACGAGCCCGAGTTTGCGCCGTGGACCGAACCCGTGCACCAAGCACAACCCCTTCCTTCGTCTTTTTAGATAAGTTTCGAGCTTGCGGTGCCAGAGATATATACTCTCTCTCTTTCTCTCTCACTCTCCCCCTCTCCTTCTTTGTCGCTCTCTCACGTACATATTTCGAAATATTATCTTACTTATACACATCAGTTGAACTTACTTTTCTCTCTCTCTCTCTCTCTTTCTTTCTTTCTTTTACTTTATATCTTTTTCTTTCTTCTGTTTCTCTATCTTTATCTCTCTCTTTATCTTTATCTTTATTTTTATCTATCTCTTTTTCTCTTCGTCTTTCTCTTTTTCTTTTTCTCTCTCTTGCTCTTTCACTTTCTCTTTCTCTCTCTATCGCCCTCTTTCTTTTTATTAAATTCATCAAAAAAAAAAAAAAAAAAAAAAAAAATATATATATATATATATCGGATTTTGAACATAATCTTTTTTGTTTTTTCTTATTCTTTTGTTCTTTTTTTTTCTTTTATAATTTACTTATTTATTTATTTTTTTTATTCCTCCTTCTGATCATTATTATCATTAATTCGCAACGAAAAAGATTTTTTCTCGCACTACCGAAAATTCTTATCATCGTCATTCTCGTAGATATGTACGTATGTAAGTCGATTTTATCCTTTGTTCCTTTTTCTTTCTTTTCTTTTTCTTTTTTTTTTTTCTTCCTCTTCTTTCGTATACATAGAATTTGTTCGCCAAGAAGTTAGATAGAAAAAATTGATAATATAATAATATAAATTTTTTTGTTATCGGCTTCAACAGCTGAACATCTTTTTATTTTTTTTATTTTTTTATTTTTTTATTTTTTTTTATTTTTTTGAACATTAATATACGATTCAATTTGTTTCTCTCACAAAATTTAACAAAGTTTACGAATTAATATGATCATTATATTCATAATGCTTCTATGAATTAATTTAATCATTATCTTCTATTTGTCATACTCGTTAAACATCGGAACAAATTGACAAGTTAAATAAATAAACTTATGAGCTTTGCATTGACATTATATTAAGCTTTTCAATTTTTAAACTTTAAATTTTTATTGTATCATTCTCAAGAGGCGATATTATTTTGTTATGAATTTTGATACTATCATTTAAGTTCTATTTTAATTACAGAAAATATTTTTGAGCTTGCAATTGCAATCGACTTTTATGATGTAACTTTACAAAATGATTTTGCTTCTATAAATTGATCTTATCATATGTGTGTGTGTATGTGGGTATGTACGTATACATATATACTACGTGTATATATTTTTTCCAGATATCGAATTAATTAATAGCATGATCACAGATCGAACCTTTAATCCAATCACATTTATTTTTTTTGTAAACTTTCAGTCAAATTTTTATATTTTTAATGGCAATCATCTTCGTTTCATTATCATCAAAAAAAAAAAAAAATTATGACATCGTTCGTATCAATTGATTTATAGATATATACTATTATAGACATATACATAAATATATATATATATATATATATATATATATATATGTGTAATCATACGTTTTGATATTAATTATATAATTATATGAATTAAATAATTATTAAAAAATTGTATAATTAACGTTGATCCTTTTCAATGGCGTCGGATTTATTTCTAATCCTCCTCCAAAAAAAAAAAAAAAAAAAAAAAAGAAAACAAGTAAACAAGATAAAAAAAATATAACGATAAAGTACATCTATAAATAATATTGTAATTTTGTTTTTGTTTTCCTTTCTATACATGTCCATTGTTCATAAGTTTAATTCAATCAAATGAATCAATTGGAAACAGGATTTCAAAAAAAAAAAAAAAAAAAAACAGAAAGAAATAAAATAAATAAATAAATGAAAAATGCACATATGTATAAAAAAGATGCGAAAAATCGAGCTCGTAAAAAAGAAGAAAAAAAGAAAAAAAAAATAGTAAACGCCAAGTGGCGATTCGAGAGTGCCAGAAAAGCTTTTTCGATCGTTCGTTCTATTTTGATAGATTTGACGTACTTATTTTCTCTGTTAAATCGTTTCGTTATTGGCCTCAACAACGAGAAAAAAAAAGAAATATATATATACACGCACGTGCACATAAACACACACACACACACACACACACACGCGTATACAGATATATGTATATTATAGAGCTTATTGATTATCTTATTTATCGTGAAAATACATATAATTTATAAATACGTATAATAATAATAAGAAAAAATCTTTTCCATATTATAAGTATTAATTTATATTAATATAGAAATTTATTTATATTATATAAATAAGAAAAGAAGAAAAGAAAAAAATTTTAAAGAATAGAATTAAAAAGTAAAATATCGAGAAAGAAAGAAATTACAAAAATAAACAAGTGTCGTTATTTTTTTAATCAGATTGTCTTTATTCTCACGTACTCATTAATACTTTTTCTCTTTGTCTAATTAATTATTTTTATCCTCTATCCCTCTATTTCTCTCTCTATCTATCTATTTATCTATCTGTTTCTCTCTCTCTCTCTCTCTCTCTCTCTCTATTTCTCTCTCTCTCTCTCTCTCTCTATTTCTCTCTCTCTCTCTCTCTCTCTCTCTCTATTTCTCTCTCTCTCTCTCTATATATATTTCTCTCTCTCTCTTGTTTCATAACGTTTTATTGACTTCCGATTGTATAACTTCGTACTACGTCAAACTCGTGAATGGTATAACATACCTTGTACTTGAATAGTGACGAACGATCCGAGATACCTTCAATAATGTCAGTGAAACTTTCCGAAAAGCTTCGAATACGGTGCTTTGTTTCCTCTCAAGAGAATATCATCTAATAGGTCTATTATAGATTAGAAGAAGAAGAACTAAATATTTCTATACTCGATTGATGAGAGGATGTTAAGACAAAGATAAATGATTTTTCTCTCTCTCTCTCTCTCTCTCTCTCTCTCCATCCTTTCTTTTTTCTTTATCTATCTCTCGCTCTCTCTCTCTCTCTCTTTTCTTCAAAATTAACTCTCTACAAAGCCATGTAAGCTTTATTATACATATATTATTAATATATATTATATATATAATAATATATAATATAATTCTATAATATATATATATAATTATATATAATATAGAACAGATTTTATATAATATAAAAGATGATATATATATAGATATATATAATATACAAGTGAAATACATACGATATACGATATTTGCGTATGTGTATATTATTTATATATAAATATATTTATTTATATATATAATTTTATATATATATAATTATATATTATATATATTTATATAATTATATATATTATATGTATATTATATATATATAATTTATATATATATATATATTTTTAAAATTTATTTTCATATTTAATAATTATAAAATTATTTGTCATTAATTAATTTCACATACAAACTATTTAATTTTTCTATTAAATTTAATGATAAGTTATATTTAAAACATAATATAGTAATACTATATATAATATTATAATATGTATTATAATATTATAATATTTAGTATATCAAATATTCAAAATATATCTGTCGAGATTAATTTTTATCACGATTATGCGATACTTTTTGAGAAAAAAATTTTATACGTACAAATGTTATCCAATTTCAAAGGTGACAAGTAAAACGGGCATTTAACACTTTTCATTTAATCGAAGGTTTCGAGGCCAACTGTGCGTCTTTTCTTCTTTTTTTTTTTTTTCTTTCTTTTTCTTTTATTTAAATAGAGACACCTATCGTTAATCTTTTCTTTGATAAAAAAAAAAAAAAAAGAAAGAGACAAAAGAAAAACGAGAAAAAAAATAACTTTCGTTTGAAATATTTAGTTGTTCCTCGTCCGCGAAAAAAATATCGATGGAGGGGCTAGGGGGTAAGGGGAGGGCGGGAACGTGGACGGGAAGATTATAAGGGTTTAAATTTTCATTCATTTCAAACTCGTTTCAAGAAAGAGAACGATTATGAATTATTCCTTTTCGTATAAATTTCTATCGGATTGAATTTTCGTATATACATGTATATACGTACATTACTCGAACTACTCTCGAAAGAATTTATAACCATATCTATGTAGATAGTTTATATAATATATAATATATACCACTGACAAAAGCCTCAAAAGATGACGAATATATAAATATCAAAGTAGCTAAGCTTTTTGTATATGTATATATATACATATGTATTGCACATTCAATAAACGACTTTACGTTCATTTGTTTATCACCATATATCGTATATGCATATATATATGTATGTATGAATATATGTATATATGTATGTATGTATGTATGTATGTATGTATGTATATATGTATGTATGTATGTTTGTGTGTATGTATAATGTATGTTATATAATCTTTTATATAATATTATATAAAGTTTGTTTGATATTATATATATATATGTGTGTGTGTATGTGTGTGTGTGTGATTATTTATTGAAAGATTATTTATTGTCTTCTGTTATCTTACGTAAATACATTAAAAATGTATACGATATGTTATTATGTTACGATTCATTTGAAATTATTTGCCTATTGCAAAATTTATTTGAAATATTATTACCTATTTATTTTGTATAATATATACGATATATATATATATATATATATATATATGTGTTTATTTTTATAAAAGATAAAAAAAGAAAATGTACGTAAGCAGAATTAAAAATAAAAATAGAAAAAAAAAGAAGAAAGAGAAAAAAATAAAGAAAAAACTATATAATATATTTTCATTAAAATGTTATTTCATTAAAAAATACTTTTATTAAAATGTTAAGTGTATTAAATTTTTTCAAGCATCTTCAAAGAATCGATTTTTTACTATTACTTTTTATCGATCTAAGAAAAAATTTTGTTCCCAGATTTGACGTATTACTTTCGACAATAGTTTAATCATTATAATTGTACATAACGATTAATGAAAAAAGAAATGGAATAAGAGAAAAAAAAAAAAAAGAAATTATCACAAACTACATTTATGCATACTTTTTACATTAGCTTGGAATATTTATGAATTAAAATTAATCCATTGGCTTGAAACATTATTATATTATTTATTATTCTCTCGACGTCTACTATATTTTCCTCGTTTCCAATCGAAATTTCATAATTAACTTTATAAAATATTCTTCTCTTCTCAGTCTTCACGTTTTAACGTTATTGAATCATCCACGTCCGAGGGACACAAAAAAAGAAGAGAAAAAGAAATAAAAAACTTACTAATCCGTGATCGATTCTTTTATAGTATACAACAAAGGAAGAAAGAGAGAGAAAGAGGAAGAGAGAGAGAGAGAGAGAGAGAGAGAGAGAAAAAGAAATTGAGATAAAAAAAAAATAAGAAAAAGAAGAAGAAGAAGAAGAGGAAGAAGATGTCTGCTTCTACTTTAAAACGGTACGAACGCTTTTCTCACGAAGCACCAGTCGTAAATTTGTTTCCAAAGGAAATGAGGAAATCGCATCATCTTTATTCGCATTGCCTTTCCTCGTTGTAAAAGTGATGACATATATATACAGGGTGTTTCAATATAATCACGAAATACACATATCATCCTTTAGTATTTAACGACACGAATGAAATTTCAAGGGAACAAAAATCGTTTAATCCAACAAGAGCAAAGAATATTTTCGATTGAAACGATATATATATATATATATATGTAAGTAAATAAATAAATAAATAAATAAATAAATATATCTTTTACATATTACATTTTATATATATATATATATCTTTCTTTTTTCAAAGACGATCAATACCGAAATTATCAAACTCGTCAATGTTTATCTATTTATTTAATTATTTATATTTTTTACTTATTTACTTATTTATTTTTTGTTATTTTACTTTTTTTTTTTTTTTCAAACAAATCGACATACCTTAATTGATATTATGACATTGAAGCTTGCAAAAGGAAGAATTAAATGACGTGAAATACGCGTGCGAGAGATATGCCATAAGATTAAAGTCGATTTACGATAAAAATTTCGAACTTTTTCCCTTTTTTTCTTTTCTTAGTTTTTTTCTTTTCATTTTTCTCTTTCTATCTTCCAAACGTTGTTAAGATCATCCAATGATCTTAAGGCAATCAATAACCTTAAGAGTAATAATAAAAGATATATCGACGATCCAAGTTAAGATCCGAGTTATGAGAAATATCGTGTGCCATGAATTTATAACGACATGACCTTGAAATAGATTTATTGTAACAATGAAAAATTATTGACCAATCGTTAATCCGCGAAATTTCTTCGTTCGTACAAACATAACTTTTCTTTTTTCTCTTTTTCTGTTTACACGCGCAAAAAGAGAGAAAAAGAAAAAAAAAGAAAAATAAGATTAACGAAGATACCATTGAAATATTCACGATTTAAATGTAACACCCCGTATAGTGTCTGTCACTTTTTATCATCGCATCTTTCCCTATTCTTATCATTTCTTTCTTTCTCTTCTTTCTCCTTTACTCTCCCCCGTAATATACGTATAGTATATTCGGTTTCTACGAAAGCTCGTTCGTGCAACAGGAAGAACGAAGCTGAATTTCAAATTAGTCGATTCCACACCCCTTTCCCTTGTCCCCCGTACCCGACTCCTTTCTCCTACCAACCCTTCCTCCCAATCCATCCCATTCCACCTTCACCACCACCACCAACACCGTCTCCACCTTCACAATCGTCTCCTCCACCTCCAACACTGTTCTCGTTACGAGCATCCTGACGTATGTATGGTATGCGTTCATATATAGGGTGTCTTCGATACAAAATCGACCTGACAATGATATGTTTACGTAAGTAACTTGAAAGGATTTTGATATATCATCGTAATGTAAAGCACGTGTATATATATGTGTGTGTGTGTGTGTATATATATATATCTGTGTGTATATAACTGTGTGTGTATATATATCTGTGTGTGTGTATATATCTGTGTATGTATGTATTTGTATATGTGCGTATATACAAGCTCAGAAATATATAATTGTATAAATATAATATTTTTAGTTCTAATTAAAAAATTAAAAAAATGTTTATGTATGAGTCTGTATGTGTCTGTGTATCTGTTTATCTGTATATGTTTGTGTGTGTGTGTGTGTATGTGTGTGTGTGTTCAAAAATATATCATTTTATAAATACAATTTTTAATTTTTGTTGATTTAATAATTTTTTAAATACATGTATATGTGTTTGTATATATGTATTTATATATATATATATATATATATATATATAATTTTATAAATAGAATTTAATTTTTGTACATTTAACTATTTTTTAAATGTGTGTGTATGTGTGTGTGTGTGATTATGTGTGTATGGATTCAAAAATATATAACTATAAATAAAAATATTAATTTTTCTTAATTAAAGAATTGTTTTATCTAAAAGTTTCTCATTTTTAAACATGAGTATTTAATCATTAAATAATGTTTGCTTGTATTCTTATAATTAAATATGAACGACATTTAATATTTAATACGATCAACAATTTCGGAAAAAAAAAATGTTTTTAACCAACAAAAATGTTTTTGTTTTAACTATTCGAATCATAAAATGTCGCATATAATTTTGAACTAATGCGAATTTCTGATATATTACTTCGAGTAAAACAAAGTATAAAAATGTTTTTTTTTATATCAGCTATTCATCATTCTTGACAGATATATATATATATATATATATATATATACACATATATCTGTCAATGTGTGTGGTCGAATTGTAAATTCATAAGGTGTACGTAATACGTCGCAATTTTTTGTATTTTTATTGGAAATTTAATATACTTTTTTAAATTAAAATGAAAAACTAATTATTACAATTAATATATAGCACATATGTATGTATGTATGTATGTATATATGTATGTATATATGTATGAATTATTATTATCATTTATAAATACATAAATAAATAAATAAATATATATATATATATATATATATATATACAGAATATATCAAAAGAAAGTAAATAGAAACGAAGAGTTTTTAAAACATTGATTTTAAAAAACGATTACAACCTTTTTCGAAATTTTTTTTTTGCAAATCATAAAACGCTCCTAACGCTCTGTAAAATAACAATCTTAAAAAGGATATAAAAAGTAATCGAATTTTTAATATCATCTAAGAACTTTTGTTCTTAATCGATCATCTAACATATTAATAATTTAAATTGAAATTAAATTTAAAAAAAAAAAGAAAAGAAGAAAAAAAGGAAAAAAAAAAGAAAAAAGAAAAAACTGTTCGCTAATATTATAAATATTATTCGATCACATTGAAAATACTAATGGACGAAAGAAAATTATTAATTAATTAATTAACACGTTTTTACATAAGTTTAAATATATATCATTAAAATTAACATACTTTTAATACATACGTATACGTACGTTTAAATTTATAATCAAAATGAATTATCATTGTTTGATATGTTACATCGAAAAAAAGAAAGATGAAAAGGAAGGAAGGTAATAAGGAAAGAAAAAGTATAAAAAAGAAATTATAAAATTAAAAAATAGAAAAGAAATGAAATTTAAATGGGGAAAGAAAAAAAAGAAAAAAAGAAAAAAAAAGAAAAAAAAATGAAAATCATTTCGCAGACGTTTGATAATTTTCTTCCTACTCGAAAACTATCATCGTTTTTAATCGAAAGGGAAACGAGCTCACAAAGAGAAAGCTCACTCTCTCATTTATATTCTGAGAACGTTTGTAGCCCGTGCGCGACTTTATTCCTGTTCAAAGAAGAAACATAGTATTCTCTCTGACTTATGTAAGAAAGTGAATGTTACAGAGAACCTCCCATTAGGTAACACAGTAACGTTGAATATCGCTGATAACAAAGTCGATAATCGAAATAGCACATAACATATATTTTTTCATCGTTCTCTCTCCTTTTTTTCTTTTTTCTTTTTTTTTTTTTCTTTTTTCTTTTCTATTTTTTTCATTCGAATACGTCTCAATTATGAAGTAGTACGTTTACGAGATTGCAGATTGTAAAAAAAGAAAGAAAAAAATCATGGACGAGATTACGCACATTACTTTTCTTTTTTTGAAGATTAGAAATCAGATTAGAAATCAGTGTATTTGCGTAATCGAAAATATCTGGATGTAATTAAATATCGTAATGTTCAAAAGATCGTAAATACGATATATGTGGATTCGGAGCGAATTAATTGAATGGATTAAAAATAATGAATTAGATTATTAAATATAATAAATAGGTTGAAAATCGTAAAGATTGTCAATGTAACGAATGCACTTTCTAGAGTATACATACACACGTATTTGTATAATTAAAAAAGAAAGACACACGTATATGCGAGCGCGCGCGCAAATCCATACTTTCTAAAAAAAAAAAAAAGAAAAAAAAACAAAACAAAACAAGATTAGAAATAATCAATTAAAAGATTGAAGAATCGATGATACAAAAATAACTAAAAATCGTATCGATTATCAACTTATTAAAGATTCATCTTTATTCTGTCTAATAATAATAATAATAATAATAATAATAATAATAATAATAATAATAATAATAATAATAATTAGAATAATAATAATAATAATTTATATAATAATAATAATTATTATATGAACAATGAAAATATAATGAGGATTAAAAATAAAATAGATTGTTTATAACAAATTATAAATCAAAATCCTTCGGAACTGATCGAAATATTTACTTTTCACAGTTTAAGACGTGATATATTTAGCAGGAAAAAAAATTTTTTTAAATTAACGAAATCTAACCTAAAATCTCGTCGATCCTATCCTAATCGTATTAATGACATTTAATCCCATGATAACGTCTATCAACCAAACAAAAAAAAAAGAAAGAAAGAAAATATTCAATATAATCCAATATGCTACATATATATATATATAAACGTAATACATATATGTATTAGTATATCAAAAATGAAAAAATTTGTTGCGAAGAGTTCTTTTTACTTTTTTTTTTTTCTTTTTGAAACGAACTCGTCCGTTCATGAAAAAGGATCAAAGGAAGTTGCTCCTTCTTAAAAAGAGGAGAAAAGAAAAGAAAAAAAAAAGTCCTATTAATCCTCTGACAAAATTCTCCTTGAAAAGGGCCAAGAAAGATATTAGCACGAAAGCTCAACGAGACGTACGACGATTCGCCGCCACTCGGTCTCGCACACGTCACGCGGTCGGTTTCGTTCGTTATACTTCGTCCCAACTCGATTTCATTCGGATCGCTTCGTTTAGATTCGGCACGGCTCGGTTCGATTCGGAACGGCTCGCAAATAGAAACCTCGCGACGATGAAGGAAAGAGATACCGGCTGGAGACAGCAATTAAAAAAAAAGCTCGTGCCAGGGTGCCTTTGTCAGCACGTACATAGATGGCACATGAGGCTCTCTCGTTTATCCTACACGTAGCTTTTCCAAGTTGAAAAGGATCCCCTCTCGTGCTCTTTGTCTTATTTATTTCATCTCGTTCTATCCTTTTCTATTCTCTTTTTTTTTTATTTTACCTTCTTATATATATATATATATATATATATATTTTTCTTTTTCTATCTGTCTGTTCTCTGTTTCTCTCTGTCTCTCTTTCTCTCTTTCTTTCTCTCTATTTCTATCTCTATCTTTCTATTTATTTTTCTCTCTTTTTACCTCTTTCCCTCTATCACTCTCTCTCTCTCTCTCTCTCTCTCTCTCTCTCTCTCTCTCTCTCTCTTTCTATCTATATCTCTATCTTTCTGTATTTTACTATCTCTTCCTATATTATGTTTATTTTCTCTCTCTTTTTATATCTCTATTTCTCTCTCTCTCTCTCTCTCTCTCTCTCTCTCTCTCTCTCAACTTATCTGTATTTGACCGTCTCTTTCTATCTTTCAATTTTTTCTCTTTCTTTCTCTCCCTCTCTTTCTCTTTCACTCTTTGTCTCTCTCTCTTTCTCTTTCTCTTTTGCCCATTTCAGTCTCTATGACTTTCCGAAGCAGACGCAAACGCGTCATCCCTGCTGCTGATTTTGAAATAATATTTCGCAAAGGAAATGAGAGGCGGTCTTTATTACGCGAGCCGCGTTATGTATCAACGCTTTTTCTCTTTCTTTCTCTCTCTCTCTTTTTTTTCACGTTCCTCTCTACTCCTCATCCACTCCCTCTCCCCTTACTCTCTTCTCCTCACCATTCCTACTAAAATCATCATCTCGACTATCGTAATGATTTTCTAGGAGTTTTTATTTCTCTTCTTTTTTTCTTATTTTTTTGTTTTCTCTCCTCTTTTTACTTTCCTCTTTTCAATGAGAAAAATCGTCGTAGAGAAATTAATTGCTCTTGATTTTCTACGATTGTCGTAATTATTGTGTGATGCTCTTTTTTTATTTTATCACACCGAATCATCCGACGAATTGAATGTTGAATTGTATGAAAAGAAAAAAAAAAGAAAAGAAAAGAAAAAGGGGATAAAAAAAAAAAGAAAGGAACGACCGGTCTCAGATCTTTTGTTTTCTTTCTCTCTTTCTTCTTCTTATATACATTTCTAATTATATAAATTCATTATGTTAATAAAAATATGACGAGTTTATGGTATGATTATGGCGCACAATATCTACGACATATTTTCCATCGCGTTAATTAAATCTCGATCGATCAAATGCTATTATAAAAATTATTTAATTAATTAATAAGATCTTGTGTAATAGAAAAAAAAAAAAAAAATTCGAGTGTTTCCATTTCAAATGTCTATTGCAATAATCATCATCGAATATCGTCTTCATCGTCAATTAAAAAATAATGGAAATAATTTCGTTAAAAAAAAAAAAAAAAAAAAAAAAAAAAAAATAATTATTTGTCGTCTTATTTGAAAATAATAAAAATATTTTAATGTTACTATTTTAAATGTTCTCACTACTTTTATATATATATATATATATATATATATATATATATATATACGAGTTTATAAAATCTTGTACGACATGATGTAAATAACCGATGAATAGTTGTACCAATCCACAAAATCGACAGAAAATGCTTGAGAGGAATACGAGAAGAATTTCAAAAGAGTGAAACGAGGTGCGCATTTAGAATGCGTGAAGGAATGCGAATAAGATTCTTTTTTCATATCGATCGATTACACTTCAAAATCACAAATAAAATTCTACCGTGAAATAAAATTGATATGAGTTATAAAAAGAATATTATAGAATAAAAAATAAAAAGTAATAATAATAATAATAATCAGAATCAGAATCATATCATTCATAAAACATTGCTTTTTATCGTAAAAATTTTACATTCAAATAAGATCTAAATAAAATTTTCTTATGTTTCCCATAAATTGTATTAATTGTATTAGAAAAGTTTTCTTTTTTAAATAAAATAATAATAATGATAATAACAATTATAATAATAAGAGTAATAATAATAGTAATAATAATAATAAAAGTACATATCCTATAAATTTCTAACAACCATTTTTTTTCTAACAACCATTATAATTTAATCTAAGAAGAGAATAAAATAAGTAAAAAAAGAATATAATACGGAGAAAAAATAAAGAGAATAATAAAAAGAGAAATAAAATGAAACAAAAAATAAAATAAAAACAAAGTCATATGTCGCATAAATCATTTATTAAATAATATTATAAAATTCTATTTGGGAAAAAAAGAAAATGAAATAGAATAAAATAAAATAAAAAATATCTTTTTATATTTTTTTATATGTTCAATCAATTATACATATATATATATATATCCCTAACATTATATTATTAAGTTATAAATTATTTACTATATAATATCATAAAATTCTTTGCTACATAATATTTGAAAATAAAAGGAAAAATAAGAAAAAAGAAATAAAATAAAAAAATAGTAAAATACATATATATATATATATATATATATATATATATATATATATTATATATATATATACATATAATATATATATATATATAATATCGCTAATATTATATTATTATATTATAAATGATTTACTATATAATATCATAAAATTATTCGCTTCATGATATTTGAGAATAAAATATAAAAAAAAAAGAAATAAAATATATATATAATATATATATAATATATATATATATATATATAATATATATACATATACATAATATATATATGCATATTGTCAAAACTGAAACGTATACGTTTGAAATTCTCTTTTCAAGCCCTCTTACGAATATCCGATAAATCGTCGAATCCTTCCGATGACGAAGACATCGATTCTATTAATCCAAAATTCGATATCATACGATACGATACGATACGATACGATACACGAATCTTCCGCTTTGCTGATGGTCACGTAAAACCAGATCGATGGGATCCAATGTCGGTCATAATTACGCTTCATGAATATCGTTCTAGATAACCCCCTTGAAAGATATAACTCTATTCATTTATCCCTAGTACGATAGAATCGAACGACGAGAATAATGTTTACTTCTTCGTCAAAATAATATAATTGTTTGTGATTATAAGAAAAAAAAGAAGAAAAAAAAAACAAAGAAACAAAACACACAATTTTTTTCCAATCCGACGTTTATTTTTTCGCTTCTTTTCGTTTCTTTTTTTATTTTCTTTTTTCATTTGTTTCTTATTTCTTTTCTTCTTTTTTTTTTTTTTATACGAATTATACATTCTTTTTTGTATTCGATAAAAATTATTATATAAACGGACAGTACGCTAAAGACAATTGAGATTTATTAATTTCCAATTAGACGTGTCGAATCGATTGTTATTTTGTGGATCAAAAGTTATCAAACGATTTTTAAAATCGATTAATCTCCTTCTCGAGAAACTTTATCGGTTTTTCTAAACAATCTGTATAATTTTTGCAAAACTTTGCTGGTAATTTTATGATCTGAAAAAGAGAAATTCAGCTTGAAAAGTTTTGGAATTGGAGCAATTTGATAGTTAAGAACGTTAAGGAACCTTTGACTCATCCTGTAGATTTATTTTCAATATTAAATATGAAATAAAAACTTCGAAAGTTGAATAGACGATACAAAAACCAAAAATATTTCGACCAGTTTTTTAATTTAATTTTCTTTTATTTCATCTCACATAGTTGAATAAATTCAAATGGACGTTTTAATGCGCGTAATAACGAGATAAAAAATAATAAATTAATAAATAAACAAATAGATATACATTTTGTGAAATATATTTATGTTGAAATTCTTGTATATTTTACACTTTCTATCAAATATCTAACACGCTGTTTATCACCGCGTCATCGTTTATGACGTTTCGTTTAGCTGCGAGATGAGAAACGTCGTGTTAAAAGTTTAATATCCCCTGTCCGGGATATTCCTCGTGGCGTAATGCCGACACGTGATCACTGTTATTTATATAATAGACCGTGTATATGCATACGCGAAAGACTGCCTATATACCCTTCGGTTGAGTGTAGGACCATATTTGCGCATACGCTATATGTAATTTAAATACATATGAATGTATATATACATGTATGTATATATATACATATATATATATATATATGTATTACGTATATACGTACATATATACGTAAAGCAATTATTCTTCAGATTAACAATTACAAACTGTTGATAAGTCTTAGGAATTTATTTAGAAAAATATCTTGAATGAAGAAAACAATATTATATATATCATATACATATATATATATATATATATCATCTATATATATACATAAAACATATATATTTCATATATATATATATATTAAAACAATATATATATCCGAGATTTTAATATATTGAAATAATTAAGAAATTATATAAGAAAATATTTTAATTTAATTTGATTGAACATATTGATATATTAAAATTAAAAAAAAATATATATATATATTTAATATAGATATGTACGTATATATGTACGTATGTATTTGTAAATAAATTGTAAAAAAGTTTGTAGGCACGTATTTGATTCTGAAAAAAAAAAAGAAGAAAAAATATATAAAATATACAAAATTATAAAAATATATAAAATATAAAAAAATATATATAAAAGAATATATAAAATTACTTGAAAGAGTTTCGAGAGAAAAAAAAAAGAGAAAAATAATCGATTTTTAAAGTCATTGAG
>NC_140822.1:3832500-3932500 GCF_050613455.1 Vespa mandarinia
CTCGTAATAATTATACTATGCGTCTTGATAGCATATAAACATTCATTCATACGAAATATTTTTTGCATTTTTAATACCTAAGAAAATAATCGTGTGTATGCATTTAAATCAGACGTACTGTATATAATGTCTATATTGGGTATATATAATATACGTATATACCTATGTGAATATATACTCTATTATATATATATATATAAATATACATATAGGTATATACATACTTATATATATATATTATAAATTATACTTACATATATATAATACTCATACATATATGTGATATTAATATTGAAAAAGGATTAAATCAATGAACACACACACACACACACACTTTGGTCTTGCTAAAGACGATCCGGTTTATCTAAATATGAGTTAATCTCATCTATCTTTGTAATCTGCGAATGACGCGAGAGCTGCGACGAATGAGCGACGAGGAGTGTGAGGAGTGTGAGGAGGGTAGTCAGAGAAGTCGGGAGAGTCGTGGATAAGGGGGAGGGGTGGAAGGGATATTCTAAAATCGCATTTGAATAAAGTCATTTGTGCGCACAACGTAATCCAATTCGGTATCCTCCTCTACGCTAGGTTTTCTCTACACGCGAAAGCACCAATAAATCAACCAGTTGCGTCTGGGTTGCATCGCCCTTAGCACGCCCCTACGATGTAGCCGTATGGCTTAATTTCATTCGTCCAAATCACCGGATATTCTACGATTGAGGACTTTCGAAAAAATAAAAAAAAAGAAAAAAGAAAAAAAAAAGAAAGAGAAACAGAAAAAGTAAAATAATAATAAATTTGTATAATTGTATAAATATATTCACTTTATCAATTTCATTTCATATTTTAAGATTTCTTTTAATACACATTGAACGTGATTATTATTATTATTATTATTATTATTATTATTATTATTATTATTATTATTATTATTATTATTATTATTATTATTATTAATATTATTATTATTATTATTATTATTATTATTATTATTATTGTTATTATTAGAAATATTATTATTATTATTGTTATCGTTATTATTGTTGTTATTATCATAATTTTATTATTATTATTATTAATTATAGCAATATTTATTTCTCAATACCAAAGTACCAAAACAAACAAAGTTACCTACATATCGTATCAAAATGATATGACTTATAAAATTATTCTATACAATTATTATCAATAAAAAAAAATTGTATAATTGTTATTATTAAAATTCTATTTTGCAAAATAGAATTAAAATCGTCCCAAAAAAAAAGGAAAAGAAAAACAACAATAAAGTCAATATTCACTGCACATAATACATATCTAATAATTAATCATTAATAATCGATCATTCATACACTTACATGTACATATGTTTGTATGTATGTATGTATGTATGTATGTAAATTTTAAGAAATATGATAAAATTGATATCGCATTGATTGAAAACAATTAATTATTTATAATACATATTGAAAGAATTATTTTCATTAGAAAAAGAAAAAGAAATAAAATGTGAATAAATTTGTATATAAAAAAAAAAAAAAAAAAAAAAAAAAGAAAATTAGACGTGTTTTTTTGTATTATCTTCTTTTTTTTTTCTTTTTCTTTTTTCGTTTATCCACACGATGTCCACATCGAAAAAAACTAAACATCAATCAACAAGAATATAGTTAATATCTTATATTAATCAGCCGAAGAAGAAGAAGAAGCGTCGTCGATGATGTCATTTCAATGAATGAGGACACATATACAGAGAAAGCGACATACAATGCAACAGATAATTAGTATAAAGTCGTTCACTAGAGTAACTCTCTCTTTCTCTCTCTCTCTCTCTCTCTCTGTTTCTTTTTCTCTCTTACTCTCGGTTTCTCTCTAATTATCGGCACATAATGAAAGTGTCGTTGCTACTGACAGCAATGTGCAATCATCGATGACGAAACGAACGGAATGAAGAACAACTACAAATTATTTTAACAGAGAAAGTTGAAGTCGTTTAGAAAAGTAAGATAACTGCGACTAATACTGTCCTTTTTCGTCTAATGTCGTTTTAGTAAAAAGAAAAAAAATTGTGTGTGTGTGTGTGTGTGTGTGTGTGTGTGTGTGTATATATATGGTGAATACTTTTCCAATTTCCTTAAAATCGTTAGAAAGTTAGAGAGGTAAAAGATTGTGGCAATACTTTCTCATCGAGCTAAATAATCTCTGTGAAAATGTCATTAGAAAAAAAAATAAAAGAATAATAATAATAATAATGATGATGATGATGATGATGATGATGATGATGATGATGATGATGATGATGATGATGATGATGATGATGATGATGATGATGATGATTGAATTAACAATTTTGTTGTGAAATCATAAAAAATATGTAAGTGAGCATATACGTTAACAATATTTTTTTGTCGAGAAAAAAAACTAAAAGAAAAATAATAATAATAGTAACAATAATGGTAAAAGTATGGTCATTAATGTCCCACTTTCATTGAAATCGTTAGAAATTTAAACGAGAATTAAGATCATGACAATTACTTCTTCCTCGAATATTGTAACCTAATAAATAAATAAATAAATAAATAAATAAATATTACTTTTAAAATTGGCAATTTCATTATTCAATTCAAATCGTTAGAAAACTATACAAGAATTAAGATCATGACTATATTCTTTTTCTTTTTGAAAAATGTCACGAAGGAAAAAATTAGAAAAAAAAAGAAAGGAGAAAAAGAAAAAAAATTATGAATTAAAAAAACTAATTATAAAACTACAAAAAAAACTTTCTCGTCGAATCATATAACCTAAAAAATGTTCTGAAAAAAACTGTAAATAAATAAATAAATAAATAAATAAATACGGTGGTTACTTCTTCATTTGCCAATTTCCTTTCTTCGATTCAAACGAATTAAAAAAAACTAAAACTACGAAAAATACTTTTTATATATAACCTAAAAAATGTTTACGTGAAAATAATAAATAAACAAATAAATAAATAATAACAATGATCATTACTTTTCCAATCGGCAATTTTCTTATTGAATTAAAGTCGTTAGGGAAAAAGAAGAGAAAAAAAAGAAAAAGAAATCGCGGACCGTAACGACAATTATTCTTTTTTGAAAAACGTGATGCAGGCAAAAAGACGTCTGAAAAAAGAAAAGAAAGAAAGAAAGAAAAAGAAAATTACGACCATTACTTTCCCAATTGCGAATTTGTCATTCTCGAGAGAGGAAATGCATAAAGTCGATAACAATGTCATTCGTAGAAACATTTAAAAGAGAAAACTAATATCTATCGAGCGATATTGTCTTTCTTTTAATTACCGGCGAAGAAAATGAATTATAAAAAAAGAAGAAAAAAAACAAAAAGAAGAAAGAAAAAGAAGAAGAGAAAAAGAGAAAGAAGAAGGAGAAAAATAAACCAAAGAAAAGGAAAAGAGATAGCTCTTTAAAAAAAAAAAAAAAAAGGAAGAACGTTGTTCTTCCATTGTAGAAACGAGAGAGAGAGAGAGAGAGAGAGAGAGAGAGAGAGAGAGAAAGAGAGAGAGAGAGAGAGAAAGAGAGAAAATATTAGTCCAATGACGAAAAGCGCAAGAAACGATGGTGAAATGTAAAACTAGAAAGAGAAAGAGAGAGAAAGAGTCCAGTGCAGGTGAGACAACTATGTAATATATATATGCTACATATATGTAATGTAGAACAGCACTAAAAACAACGAAAATACAGCCAGTATGGTAAAGCACTTGTGATCGTATGTATTCTATCAAACGATCGTATGCATTCTATATATTATGTTGGAAACTATGAAACGGGCGTTGAATGAAAATAAGAACTAAACAAAAAGGCCCGTTTCATAGTTTCCAACCTAATATATATATATATTATACACAACGTATACATATATTGTATATGTATAAATGTGGACGTACATGTGGTACATGTATTAACCCATACGTAACATTTATTTACGACACAGGAAACTATCGATGAATATAATAAATACATCGATGTTAGGATTTATCATATAATCTGACGACGAAGAAAAAGAAAAAGAAAAAAAAAAGAAAAAAGAAAAAGAGAGAGAGAGAGAGAGAGAGAGAGAAAAGAAAAAGGAAAGCAAAAAGATCCATAATAATCGAAACATTTATACAGCCGAACACATTTAGGGAGAAATGAAATAAAAAAATATAAACACCAGATGGAAAAAAGAAGTAGGACAAAGTTAGATAGGGATAGAAAAAGAAAAAGAGAGAGATAGAGTGAGTGTGTGTAAAGAAAAAAAAAAAGAATAGTAATGAAAAAAAGAAAGAAAGAAAAACAGAGAAAAGACAGACAGAGAGAGAGAGAAAGAAACAGAGACAGAAAGAGAGAGAGAGAGAGAGAAAGAGGCTGCCATCTCACCAGCCCGGGGCACAGGTAAAAATCACTCTCACAGGAAATCTCACGTATGTACGTAGAATTATAAAATATTAATTGTCCACTAGATGTAAGGACGAAAAATTTTAATTTTTGTTGAAGAAGAGGAGAAGATGAAAAGAAAAAAAAAAAAAAAAGAGAAAGAAAAAAAAATGAAAAAAAGGAAGAACAATAACAACAGCAGCAGCAACATCAGCAACAGCAGCAACGGTGACGGCAGCAACAGTAACAATAACAATTCCGATTTATTATTTATATTAAATAATTTAACTGGAGAATTACTGTTAAAAAATGTTTAAACTCTGAACAATTTGGTTATAACGTGATAAAGGCTTATAGAAAGTGATGGAAACGAAGGTGTCAACGACGACGACGAGGACGACGAAAACGACGAAAACGACGAAAACGACGACAATAACGATGACGATGACGACGACTACAATAACGACAACGACGATAATAATGACAACGACGACAACGACGACGTACATACGAGAGAGAAAGAGAGAGAGAGGGATCAAGAGAGAGAGAGAAGAAACGCGTCTGTTTAACCTAGAAAAGGTAACTCGTACTGCGCCGTATCGTAACGGCTGCCGCCGTTCTGTATAATAGAGCTCAGACGAGAGAGACCGAAGAAGACCGAAAAGAAAGAGTGAGAAAGAGAGAGAGAGAAAGCGAGAGAGAGAGAGAGAGAGAGAGAGAAATATTCCAGGGACAGAGAATACATGGTGCCACCTGACAGACTCCGGGAAATTCGAGAAAACAAGATTTCCTCTTCCTTCGGACCATGCGCAAGAACTTTAATCGAATTTCGTCTAGACCTCCGTCGAGATCCATTGCCATAACATGACCGAAGACCGAGGACCAATCAGAAGGCGCAGTAAAACGCGCGGAATAATACAACTCGAGTTCGAATTTTCCTTCAGTTCTTTTTTCTCTATCTATCCTCTTTTCTTCCTTCTACCTCATGTCTCTCACTTTCATCAATTCCAACTTCAAATCCTCGGTAATATCGTTGATTTTGATTTCGAGTTGGAATATTTAAAAGAAACAAAAAAAAAAAAAAAGAAAAATATATATATATATATTTGTATGTATATATATATATATAGATATATATATATATTTAGATATATATATATATTTAGATTTTTAAGAACGAAAGTACTCGTAGATGCGATTAAAAAAAAAAAAAAAAGAGAGAAAAAAAAGAAAAGAAAAAGAAAAAATGGCGGGAGAAAAAACGTGGTTGGCGAGCACGTTGAGAAATTTTTCTTGTAATCTTTTCTATTCCACGCTATTTTGTTTTTTCTTTTGTTTCATTTTTTCATCTTCTTTTTTGGTTTTGTTATTGTTGTTGTTGTTGTTGTTTTCTCAAGAGGAAGAAAAGAATTTAGAAATATCGTATTATGTTCTTAGAATCTTTTTCGAAAGGCGCCACAGTGCTTAAGAAACGTTTCAAAGGCGCATGTCGAACGGCCGTTACTTTTTTTTCAGTTATCTTTTTCTATCTCCCTCCCGCCCTTTTCCTAACCCTTCTTCTTTCTCTCTTTATCCATCTCTTCCTCGCTTTCATTTTAACGGAATAACAGGAACGAACTAAAAGGATCGAAAAAGTCGAGTCTCGTTCGAGCGCGTCTAAACGATCCAAATTCAGATTTTTCTTAGTTTGTGTCCCTTTTCTTATTGCAATGGTATTAAATATAAGAAATATAAGGGAAGATATCAAGCATTATATTACCTTTTGATAATCCTAATCGTTTTCTTTGGTGCGTTCTAACGTGTTGTATACGTAAGAGACACTTGTGGATTTATGCAAAATACTTCTTGGGGAGTTAACGAACCGTTGCTCACTCGCTTTTTTTCACGAGCCAACTGATTTTAGACCCGAAGGGCTATCGTGGCGACATCCTGCGGCGATCTTGCGCGGGACATTTAAATACTTTTTTAAAAATCAATTTTTTTTTTCTTTTCTTTTTTTTTCCCCTCAAGAAATTATATCTAAAATGTTCATTCATATTTGTAAAAATTTCACAATTATTTCTTATAAATAATGTAATATAATAAAAATAAAATATTAACGATATCGAACGTTTATTAATTGATTTTATTGATAAAGTGATCGTTTATATTATCGATCGTAGGCAAATCAAATGAAGTGTTAATATTTAATATATCGAAAATATTTTATTTTATACATACATACATATATATATATATATATATATATATATATATATCATTATTTAAATGAAAAATAAATTGTTAAAATTGGATGATAAATTTGAGAAAGGATTATTGATTTTATCATGAATTTGTAATATCTGTCAAGCACGCTTGCTCATCACGTGGCGGTAAACATAGTAAACGTAGAGGTATCGAGTGTGACAATGGCTGCTCCGGTTAAAAAACGAGAAATTCAAGAGAATGTCGTTGTAAAACGAAATGATGATGATGAACAAGAATCATCTAGTAACGAGGATGACGAGCAAGAACAAGTGGGAGAATCGGTAAGAAATAAAATATATTTTTTTCTCGTAAAAATAATTTCAATTAAGAACTTAACCTAATTGTGACACGTGCAATATATGATATCATTTTTATGTCGTATTATTCATTGTTAATTATGTATCATAAGCTATATTTATTAATGTCAACATCGTTCCAAATCGTAAATATATATTTTATTAATGTATAAGAGTGAAATTACTCGATGAACTTATAAGATACTTATTAACATATTTGTAACAATATGAATGTCATATTATTTACAAATGAAATTTTGTTGTATTCATAGGGTTTAGAAATCCAAGTAGATTTTGAAGGACGCAATCCACAAGATCCAGATTATCATGGAATTAAAACATTATTGCAACAACTTTTCTTAAAAGCACACATAGATTTGGGTGGATTAACCGATTTGATAGTCTCACAAAATTATATAGGATCTGTGGTAAAACAGTCTGAAGATTTTGAAGGATCCGACGAGGAAGATGTAGAAGATACATTCGACGTTTTTGGTATTACTACAGTAATTAATATATCTGATAGACAGGTAAGTAAACTGTAAAAAAAAAAAAAGAATAATCATTTTTTTTTTACAAATTATTTAATGAAAAATTCATTCTTAGAATCTTCCATGTATACAACAATTAAGAGATTTATTGCAAGAATTATCTAGTGAACATGCCACTGATGCAGCTTATGCTATGATAAAGAATGTACTTCAGAACGATTCGCAACCAATTGGTTTACTTATTAACGAAAGGTTCATTAACATACCTGCCCAAATATCTGTACCACTTTTTGAAAACTTAATCTCAGAAATGAAACGTGCTAGCAATAGGCAAATGCCATTTAATTTTTCATATTACATACTTATATGTAAATTATACAAAATGGAGGATAAAAGGAGTGGAACGAAAAAGAAAAATAAAAAGAAGAATAACAGTGAAACTCCAACGATTATATGGAGCAATCCAGAAGAAGAAATATTTGCTGAAAAAGCTTCGATTAGTTTTGAATTTTCCGTTGAAAATGAATCGGATAGTGGTTTATCTGGAACGTGGACTGAAACTGACGATGAAATGAAGCCATACAGACGAGTATTACTATTTGAAGCTTCAACTTTGCAAACTATAATTAATACAATAAAAGGCCAATTATCTTAATCTTGAATTAACGTAAATCGATATATAACGAAACTCGCTTGAATTTCTACAGAAATATTAATATACTTTTCATTGTTAAGGTAACAATAATAATAATAATAATAATAATAATATTAATAATAAGCTTCGAAGAAAACACTTTTTCATACGTTTCTACAGAAAAAAAAGAAAAAAAAAAAAAAAGAAAAAAGAAATACATTTAACTTATGTGGTACATTGGAACGTGTAAACGAGCTTTTCATACTGCTTACTGCAAACTTTGAAATACATATATAAACCTTTTTCCTTGATATTAATATCTTCTCATCCTTTACTTTATTTATTGCATTTTTATAAACGTTAACTTCTTATTTAAGACGCGCATCTAACAACAGTATAAAAAAGAAGAACAATACACATTTTTATAATAATATAAATAATACAGCCCTCCTTGGAGAGATATTCTTTATAAACTTAAAAAAACAAACATTTTTTACTTAATTTATTAAACATTTTTTCTTTTCTTTTTTCTTTTTTTTTTTTCTTTTCTTTTCTTTTCTTTTCTTTTTTTCCCTCTCATTAATTACGTCTTTGTGTCAGTGACTTGAAGATATTGTCTTGTTGGTTTAGCTCTTCTTCTCATCGTTCCCAATATATTGAGCATTTCTGATACAGCTGGTGGTGCAGTTTCTGCTTCCTGTCGTCTTTTTCTTTCCTCCTCTCTTTGTTTCTGTGATAAATATGTCATAAATTATAATTCATAATAATAATCATACGTTTAATATCATGTTATAATTATTACTTACATCCGTCTGCTTCAATGTGAATCGACCGCCTTTTATTTGATTAATAATATCATCGATGACTGAAACAAAAAAAAACAAAAGATAGTAAAACAAAATATAAGCTTTATCAAAAAGTTATTTGTTTGACTTCCTACCAGGCTGTTGTGTGACAGCTGAAGTTTTCTTGGGAATTCCAAGCATGCATTCCATATCGCTAACTGCATTAGACTCAGAATGCAATTTTTCCTTCGTTAACAATTTTACTGTTGCATTTCCAGTTGACGATAAGGAAGGTAATGGTGGTGGTGGTGGTGGTGGTGGTGGTGGAGGTGGAGGTGGTAGTAACAAAGACGGAATTGGTCTAGCAATTTTTTCTTCCAAATCAATTATTTTTTCTTTCATAGTTCTAATAACATCCTCCAAATTGTCTACTGATCTCTCAGCTCTTTCAGCTCTCTGTTGCATAACATCTAATTCGGATTCAGCGAGTTTCAATTTTTCTTCAACTATCTCAAACTCTACGTTGGATTCCTTTTCCTCTAACTTTTCCTGTAGCATCTGAATCTGTGATGCATGATTCTGTTGTTCCTCCTCCAATAGTCTTTTCAAGGACTCTACTTCTTGAAGGACAGTTAACAACCTTCCGTTTGGATCATCGCCAACTTCGGCCATTAAGAGAGCACTTTGATGAGCCAAAACGTTACGTTCTTTCTGCGCCTAGATCAATAAAAAGTTATTCGTAAGATTATACACAACGATTTTAAAGAAAATAAAGGCAGATATATCAAGGAGAAAAATGTGCCGTTTACCTTGTCAGCTTCCAATTTCATTATTTTAGCTGTTTCTCTCTCACGATCGCATTGAGTCTTTAATGCTTGAACTTCTTTTGCTACCATCTTTGTAACTCTTTCCATATTTTCCTTTTGCATTTTCATCTCGTTTATCTTGTCGTCGGCTACAAATAAATAGAATAATTTTTTCACAATATAGAAAATATTAAATTAATAATAAGATTTATTTATTGTTTGTAAGAATTACGAGATATTATAGAAATTTATGTCAATAATAATAAATATCTCTTTTATAAATTTTATGATAACAAGTAATATCATAAAGTAAGGTAAAAATTTGTTAAAAATTTTTAATGATATAATCTTTGCTCGAAAATGTCATATAATATTCGACTAATTAAAGAAATATTTACTTTTACATAATATTGTTATTCTTTACAAATGAAACATCTTGCGCAAAATAAAATACCTTTTTGTCTAAGTGTTCTTTCCTCTTCCAATTGAGTTGTCAAAAGTGTTATTTGTTCTTGAGCTTCGAATTCTTGCAATCGTGCCGAATTTAAATCAGTCTGGAGTTTAGCTATTTCTTGGCTTAGTTCTATAAAGAAATTTTTTTTTTCATTAATTTTTATGAAAACTATATAATTATAATTGTATTAAAAGAAATTGTATAATTATAATTATATTTACATACACACACACACACACACATATATACACATAACAATAATTTCAAACATTAACTAATTAATAATCTTTACAATTTTAAAAGTAATTATAGTTTTTATAAAAATATTGATTGCGAGTATGTGTATATGTTTATCTTTAACAATATATGTCATATTGTTATATGTTAAATATTTTATATACATTAAATATTTATAATAATATTATTTTCGTTCACTTGATATATGTAATAAATATATATGAAGTAACAATATATTATATATACACATATACAATTATGATAATATTGATTTTTTTTTTTCGTTTTTTTTACCTCTGACCGTTTCTCGAAGTTGATCCAAATCCTCGAAATTAGAATCTACCTCGTCGGTTATATCGAGATCGACCGATCCTCCTGGATGAATTTGTAAATATTTTTGCGCTATAATCTGAGATTTTCGTTTCAATTCACGATTTTGTTTATACCACTGAAAAGAATACATATTAAATTTAATAAATATTTTTTAAGATATAATTAGTTTATATGTATACAAAATATATACTTACTTCTGATGCTTGCTGCATAGCTTTATGCATTGCACCAGTTTCAATGTCATATTGACGTTTTAATTGTTCATATTCTTTACATACTGCTTCGGATACTGAAAAATATAATTTTTATTTCAATCAAAACTTAACTATTTGCTGTAAATAATGATCATTATAAATGTCTCGCTTCGTTTAAATATTTTGAATATATTTTTTCATTGTTTTTTTTTTTTTTTTTTTTTTTTGTATGAGAATAATTCTTATATTTCAATTAATTTAATAATTTTCTAATAAATAGTAATAATAATTTTTAGAAGTATTTCGTTTAATACAATAAATATTTTTCTTTTATTCGTGACATTTTTTTTCTTTTTTTTTTTTTTTTCTTTTTTTTTTTTTTGAATTATTAAACATTATCTATATAAACGGTATAAATTAATTATATTTCTTTTCTTTTCTTCTTTTTTTTTTATCAACAATAATAATCAAAATAATCATGATTCTTGTTAAAATATTACCTGTCCTCAATTTATTTAACTTTTCTTCCTTTTCCTGAACCTGCGATTGCAAAGTACCATTTTGCCTTTGCAATTGTTGATACTTTTTTTCCAAATCTGTGTGTTCCTTGTTTGCTGCAACAATCGTTTAATTAGATTTTTTTTTTTTTTTTTTTTTTTTTTTTTTTTTTTTAATACAAAAGAAAGCTTGCACATCAAGTTACAATATTATCGTTACAATATTACAGTTAAACTTTTGATAATTCGTTTTTAATAATTCATTATTTTCTTATTTTAACAAAAAGATATTACATTTACTTTTTGTTATATTTATAATTTATTATATAAATCGTGATTTTTTCACTTGTTAATAAAATGAAAGGGGGAAAAAAAAGAAAAAAAAAAAAATTTTTTATCATGAATATATAAATGCATCATCGTATCGAGCGATGCGCCCGTACGATTTATAGATCCGATCTAGGAAAACGATCGACATGCAACGGTCGGGTATTTATATTTATTAATTTTCAATCCGATCACGTTTTAAAGGCGTGTGTGACTAATAAAACGTCATTGGCTTTGAATCCAAGAGTGCAAGAGTGAATCACAACGGACGATACCACTTTTATATACAATATACACACTGTCGCAGTTTAACCGTGAACTATAATCATGATCAATGCAATGTCGATTGCAAATAAGTTTGTCACTGAGAAAAACCAACATCTAATTGAATTCCGAATGACGTTATTACTCTCTACATGGCCGACCTTAATGACGCTATATTCGGTTCGATTCAATCGATTAAAGAAAATAAATAAATAAAATAGGAAAAAAAAAAAAAAAAAAAAAAAAAAACAAAAAAAAAAGGAAAATTATTTTCCTGTTCTTTTTTCTATTTCTTTTATTCTGTCTTTTTTTTTATCGACGCGATAATTGATAAATTTAAACTGAAAAGATTGAATAATCAATTATAAATTAAAATAAATAAACCTGAGAAATATTTAAAAAAAAAAAAAAAAAAAAAAAAAATCGAAACAAAAAAATAACGAATTATTATTTCTCTCTCTCTCTCTCTCTCTCTCTCTCTCCCTCTCTCTCTCTCTCCCTCTCTCTCTCTCTCTCTCTCTCTCTCTCTCTCTCTCTCTCTCTCTCTCTCTCTCTCTCTCTCTCTCTCTCTCTCTCTCTTCCTCTTTCTCTCTCGATCTCTCTCTTTGTATTTTTTGATTTCACTAATCTGTCAATTAATAAATCATAGAAACAGGAGTCTACGGATAGTTATTAAAAATAAACAAAATATTCAAAATTGGAAAAGAATAAAAAAATAAAAAACATAAAGAAAACCATTTAAGATTTCTGTTTTTTTGTTTTTCCTTATTATTCTTATAATCTATTAATTAATAAATCCTGAGAATAATTTTAGAATCACTTTACGAAATTTCAAATGGTATGAACGAAAAAAAAAAAAATGAATTATAACCAACCAGTTTCGCCCTTTTGTAATAATAATTTTCTTCTTTTTTCGGACTCCTCATATTTACTTTTCCATTTGTTCTCGAGGAAACAATTGTTGGTATTACTGTTACCATTGCCATTTAATTTCGAAAAGGTATAATCATTTTTTTTAAACGGATTAACCGGATTAGTCTTCTCATCGACATTTCGCATTTCTATACTGGATGTCGATAAATTGTTATGCTTTGATCTTAGCTGTACCGAGGCATCGAGTTTCTCAAAATTAGCTTTTTGAGCGGCCACCGAGGTTGTTCTACCAAGTTTTTCGAAAGAACCTCTTCTTATTGGTGAACATCGTTGTTCTTGTGGTTTTGCTTGAATGTTCGTTATCCTCGGTACAGGAATGTGAGAATGAATTACGTTCGTTGTTGCTGCTGCTGTTGTCGTCCTCGGAGGTTCCGTGCTAAGAACTATGTTCAATTCTGTCTTGTTCATGATCGCTACTTTTTCCCAACAACAACAAAAAAAAAAAAAGAAGAAAACGAAAAAAATTAAATTAAATAAAGTTAAATAAAATTAATTCAAATATATTTGAACTAAATTTAATATTACGCTTTTATTTGATTTTTTTTTTTCTTATTTTATTATTTAATACACTAAAGAAATTAGATCGACAAGATTTTTATGATTACTTTCTAAAAAATATATCTACGTATACAATGCTTACACAAAAATGGCGGACTATATTATATGTACGTATACAGTGCATTGACAATAAAATTTATTTTATTGTTTGACACATGCAAAAAAGTTAATAAATTATTTCGTCATTTATTTATCATGAAAATGTAACAGTGAAATTGTAAATATGACTTAAGTCATAACATTTTTAACGCTATCATTTTGAAAGATATATCAAAACAAAATGAAAACGATTAAAGTCACTTTGACCTAATATCATTAGAATAATATAAAATTAAAATGCATTTTAATTTTTTTTTTTTAATTAAAATAAGAGAAAGTGAATTAATAAATTATTATGATTACTTATATTTATCCATATGACAGATTATACACACATATGTCAATTAATTCATTAATTCGATACAAATATTATTTTCATTCGTATATTTGTCTATAATTATAATTTGAAATATATGAAAATAAAACAAATGATTAGAAATATATCACTATTATGATCTTTAGAACAGATGAAAAATGTCAATAACGATAAAAATTTAACGCGAAAGAAGAAAATGAAGAGGATTTCCCAAATTTATCCCCACCCTCCCACCTCCAAAAAAAACAAGAGAAAATATAAGAAAAAAAAATTGAAAATCGTCCTATAAAATATATATATCGAATTATATACAATAATGAATTTAGATTAACGATTTAGATATAGGGATAATGGAGTTTGTCATACTCGTAATATCGGGGGTTCAAGTAAAACTCAAAGTGCATGACCGCTAAAGTGTTAATAACATTTGTGTTTTCTAAAAATATACATACATATATGTATGCGTATTGTATATGTGTATACATATCAAGCGCACCCCCGTGTTTCAGCCAAGTTGAAAATAGCAGCACTGTCAAAAGATTCTCGTGACTAATCTCGATTCTACAACCGCTAACACATCGAGATAAGAAAGACTACTTTTCCTTATAGATAAAACATTTTTATAAATAAATCTAATCAATAAGAATGATGTAACGCGCAATTGTATCCAAAACGGATACCTTCTTCATTTTATTTTTTCTTCTTTTTTATTATTTTTTTGTTTTTTTTTTCATTCTTACAATTTTCTAAACCAAACGATAAAAAATCTAATTTGAAAAGAAAAAAAAAAAAAAAAATCCTATCGGTACATATTTAAGTACGTATGTATGTACGTACTTTTTTAGATAAAAAATTTAATTTAAAAAAAAAAAAAAAAAAAAAAAAAGACAGACAAAAAAGAAACAAATGAAAATAAAGAGATTGTTATATAAAATCTTTTATAAGAAATTTCGTCGATATATTGACTTGTGTGTGCACAGTGCACGCGTACGAGCGAACGATCGAGCGAGCGAGCATGTTGTGTGTGTTTAGGAAGAGAAGCCATGTTTATTTTGAAGAAAAAAAATTGAACAAAAAAAAAAAAGAAACAAAAAAAAATTCAATTCTAACCTAAAACTTTGAAAAATATACAAAGTTAGCACGTGTCATCGGGCTACGTGGGAGTCAAAATGATAATCATCATCATCTCCCACAGACCTTTTAACGTTAATTCATTGGAATTTATGCGTCACTATTCTCCATTATATATATATATATATATATATTCCGTTCATTATAACGGAACAGAAGAGACGTCATTCGGGAAACATCGACGTCTCGAGTACTCGTTAACGTTTAAGGGCTTAACCTATAAGATTCAGCGCCATTGATAATAATGAATAACGATAATGATAATGATAATAATAATAATCTTACGACTAATGACTCGGTTTTCCTTTTCATTTCATATCATAATTACTTTCCAAATCTAACCTAAAATATTCCGATGTGAAAAATATTCAACGGAGATAAGAGAGTAGTAATTTTAAGAAAATGACGTCTTCGAAGTGACAGTTTTACAAAGCTTACTAAGTTGGTAATTATCTTGAAACAATAGGTCTTGCTTCCTACACGTTCGTAGCTTTTTCAATCTGCATATGTATGTACATATGTGTTCGTATGTTCATACATATGTTCATATATATATATATATATATACATATAAAACATGTGTAAGATGAGTCATAAAAGTCTTCGGAATTTTTATGATTCTAGAGAAATCTGTGTTGATAAAAAAAAGAAGGTTTACAAAAAAAAAAAGAAAAAGATAAAAGTTAAGATTTTTATGTCTATCGCTGTCAAATCATACTTCGTCATTCTCTTTCGTTCATAAATTTACCCTTGTCTTTATACTATAATGATCGATCGTCCTACTTTACTTTTTTTTTTTTTTTTTTTTTTATTCTAGAACTATGTCCGTGCATTTAAAAACTAGTATTATAAATACATACGTACATACGAACATAGAAAAAAAAAATTTCTAATCGATTTAACTCGAATTTTTTTTCCTTTTTTTTGTAGCCCATAATTTTACTCCTACAATTTCATTAATATTATAAAATCATAGTTAAACGATGCATGTTCTCGTTTATATAGATGAAGATAAAATCTACGTCGTATTGGCGCTTAAAGCCAAGAATCGACTTCCCCTTCACTTTCTCTCTTTTGCGTTATTAAACGACTAAAGATCATAAAGATCGATCGGCAGAACATCTAAAAGATCGGCATATATCGTTAAATTCCGCCATTTGTCGTCGGAATTTACCGAACTTCGACCGAACACGTACGAAATTTAACGATTTATTCAAATACATTTTCAAACGATCTTTTCATGATTTTTAATAGATAGACAAAGAATTAGAAATGGATATATAAGGTTATGTACTATATTGATTTTTTCGATAACTAAACTTATTGTTAGTTATAGTATAATGTTAACACTATATATATATATATATATATATATATATATATATAGTTAATGTAGTTATTTATAGTTACAAATAATTACTATTTATATACACTATATTTTATATATTATATTATTGCTATATATTTAGTTAACTGCAATTATGGTTAAATAAACATAGTTATGATAATGTATTAACTATATACATATATATTATGTTATATAGTTGCTACTATGTTATGAAATTGCTACATTTTATATATTCAATTAATTATAGTTACAGTTAACTTAAACTCAGTTATCGAAAAAAATAAAAAATATGTAATTAAAAAGAAATAGAAACGAAAAAATAATGAAAAAAACAAGGAAACAAATTGCTTCATTATCCACAAAAAAAGAAAAAAATCCGAATTTATCACAATGGCTTGAAAAAAAGAATAAAATTAAATTGTGCCAACAATGAAAGCATTGTAATATAATAAAATGCGTTTTCACTCGCAGATGTTTACACTCACGATCGTCTGACGCATCGCTTCTTCTGCAAAATAAAAAAAAAGTTAAAAAAAAAAATCTTGAACTCTCGATCTCGTTGAGGTGGAAAACAAAACAAAAAGAAAAAAGAACAATCACACACGAATAAATTTCTCTTTTGTATTCTATACGATGGCGCGCACCAATAAAAAAGACGAGAAAAGAAAAAAAAAAAGCAGAAACAAAAGTAAAATAAAATAAAATAAAATAAAATAAAATAAAAAACAAGAAATTGTCACAACGAAGTAAACTTATGGCAAAAGTAGAAGAAAAAAATAAAAATTAAAAATCACAAGCAACAGTCTTTTTCTCTCTCTCTCTCTCTCTCTCTCTCTCTCTCTCTCTCTCTCTCTCTCTCTCTTCGAGGAGTAACAAAGAATCGCGTGCGTTTCGAGCGACGTTCAAGCTCGTACTGTGTGTTCCCTGTTAATTTCACATTGTCCGAGGGCGTTCCAGGCGACGACGACGACGACGACAACGACGACGACAACGACAACGTTGACAACGTTGACGACGATGACGATGACGACGTCGAGAATGCGTTCCTTTAAATGAATGCTACCGAGTCTTTCTTTCTTTCTTTCTCTCTTTCTTTCTCTCTTACTCTCATTCTTTCTCTCTCTCTCTCTCTCTCTCTCTCTCTTTCTTTTACTCTCGCTCTCACTTGTTATCTTATCTCTTTCTCTTTCTCTCTCTCTTTCTCTCTCTCTTTCTCTCTGTCTTCTATATCTTTCGTTCTTGCTCTCACTCACTCTCGTGTACGTGTTTAAAGCGTACGCACGTGCGACTGACTTCGCGCCGAAGGTTTTTCCTTCAGAGAATGTGCAACGTACACACTGAGAAGTAACCTTCCAGGCGTATTGTTGCTTAATCAAGCTGTGCTTTGGATACACTCAATTACCACACGGTTTTAATGTTACGAGTGTGGACTATGATGTGTTTATGTATTCCAAAAAAAGAAAAAAGAAAAGAAAAGAAAGAGAAAGAAAGATAGAGAGACAGAAAGAGAGAAAGAGAGAAAAAAGGAACGAGAATATTTTCTCTTAATAGGGAGAATAAATTTACTTTTTTTTTTTTTTTACTTTTTCTCTTTTCGAAACTTTTTTTTCAGGAAGATGTTTTTGTTTTTATTTTTTTCTTTTTACATTTTTATAATAGAATAAATAATAATTAAGTATACGGAAATAAGAAATTGTTTGTTAGAAAGAACATCATATTGGATGGTTTTTTGATATTTTTCCACGTTTAAATTTAATGAAGTTAAAAATATAATGAGTTTTTTGTTTTTTTTTCTTTTCTTTTTTCTACATCATTAAAAGATCGTTAAAAGAACGGTGAGGATCATTCGACTTCTGTTTAAAAGTGCTGAGAAAGGAATAACGTTCTTGAAAATGTTTCTCGTTTCCAAGGAGTATGATAAGTAAACAACGCATGAGTTTACCTCGGCGGTCAACAGTCTGTAACACACTTGCCGTCTTTCGAGAATTTATATATATATACACATGTATGTACATATATGTATGTATACACAAGTGCAATTTCGACATTTTTTCGTTTTAATCCAACGAAAGAATTTTATTTTACATATATAAATTAGCTGTATATTCAGGTAACATTCTTTTATAAAAAGAAAAGAAAAAAAAAAATAAAAAGAAAAGAAAAAAAAAGAAGAGGATAATCGTACAATGTATTTTTTTGTAACTAAGGTTATACCAATAAAACGTCGAAATTAAGAAGTATTCTTTTTAAATATAAAAAATCATATTGCAAATTAATATACGATTAAAATCATCAAAGACAACAATAATAATAATATTAATAATAATAATAATAATAATAAATAAATAAATAAATAAATAAAATGAAATAACGTATACGTATTACTCTTGTCTAATCAATGAAAATTAAAACGAAAAGTTTAATGATCCGACGACCTCCTAACAGATCCGTAGATCTCTAAATTACGTTTGAATGTGTGTTTACATGTATATATATATATATATATATATATATATATATATACATGTAAACACACATTCATATATATATATAAATATATATATATATATATATATATATATATATTTATATTACTGTATGTAACATATATACACTGTATATTATACAATGAGAAATATAAGTCAATGAACTAAGGATATAGAAAGAATAACAATTCTAAGAAATGATCACGCACACTATGTTTACAATACATATTATTTGAATTGAACGTACAAGAGAGAACATGATAGAACGATAGAAAATAATTCATAATATCTAATAAAATAGATTAAGAATCATACGATGATAAATTCCAAATATATGTACATAAGCACGAATGTTAAGTATTATTTTATGAAAATAGACTGATAGAAGATATAAACGACATATGTTGTAATACACGTCGTCAACCTACCAATCGTTGTCCGTTTAAATATCTCTCTGTCGTATGTATATCTATGTGTATATGTGTGTGCATGTGTACGATTCATATAATTTTCACACGTATAAAGTCGCAACTATGAGGATTCTCCTATCAGCCGTAGTAGTGAAACGATGTGTAAGGTGCAAAGTGCTCAGAATCTTTTGTGCATAGTGATATTGTTTTTCTTACTCTTTTTTCTTTTCTGTTTTTTTTTTCTTTTTTTTTTATTTCCTTTTCTCTAGTATACGCATTGAAACTTCATATATATATATATATATATATATATATATGTGTGTGTGTTACTGTACGATTTTCTAACCTATGTTAAATTTTTCTTATTCTAAGAGATTCTATTTCTTTATATATCGAATATAGGTATTCGTATTTATATAAATAATAAATATACAATATACGAATATTGTATATTTGTATACAATATTGTATACGAATATATTTAATAAGTATTAATTTATAAGCCAATAATTTATACTTTAATCTATGTTCAAAGGCTATTACGATACTTTAATAATTTATACCTTAATATCTGTAATTTTTTAAAATGGATTAAATAATATAACTATTAAATAATTACATTAGCTTAGACGATTTAGATGTAATTAGAAAATTGCATTTATCTAATTTTAAATCATTTAAAATAATATAATAATAGAGAACATTGATATTAATGAAATTTATTTCGAATTATAGGTTATAATAAGTGTTAATATATATTGTAATTTATTTTGAACAGAGAATGGATATCAATAAGATGTTAATGGAATTAATATAAGTTCAGGCTTACATTAATATTTTAGAATATTTAAATATATTTTATTTATTGTAGATATTAAACAATTATCATTAGGACATTGGAATAATTATAATAAATTATAATTATTCAGTTATAACAGTTACTATGGTAACTCTTAATATTATTACAAAGTTTAAAGGTATATAAATATAATATAAAAATAGGACGACTAAAAAAATCTTTTACAGTAAATCAAACTGAAAAAGACAATCTATACTACTGTATTAGATACAAATTAAAGTAAATAGAAATTCCTATTCATTCCTTTTGTATATGATGGCTCAACGTTACTTGAGTATTAAATTTAAAGAGAAATAAGGAGGGAAGTACCTAAAAATCAATGTTAATTAATTTTTCATTTCTTTCTTTGCTTGATAGAAAATCATATTACTATGCTTTCAATGTTGGTAGAAGTTGAACGATTATAATTCATTAAAAATTCATCTGGTCTCTCATGTATAATAATTCAAGATCACATGAGATCACATTTAAAGAGATAGAAAGAGAAAAGGATATTAAAATCAATGTCACTTAATTTTTGAAACTCTTTGCCCAATAGAAAATCATCCTACTATTATTCTTTCATTCGATAGAAGTCGAACAACTGTAATTCATTAAAAATTCATTCTGACCCTAATGTATGATGGTTCAAGGTTACTCCAGATCACTTCTAAAGAAGGAGGAAGAGGAGAGAAAAGGATGTAAAGATCAAAGTCTATATGTATTCGACACTTGAGTCATAAAGTTCTGAATAATCACCAAGCAATTCTTTGTCTACTTTGCTTTACCACGAAAGAGTGCTGACTCTATCGCGGTGTTTAAATTCGTTCGGATTTAATAGGAATCAGTTTCGATTAAGCACTCTTCCTTTCTACGAATAGATTCTTACCCTCTGTCTATTTTCGTTTTAAATTTATGCTTCTTCTTTTAACTGATGATACGAATCCATTTTAACTTTCGCGGTCAAATTTTTTTATGAATGAAAAAATTTTAATTTAACCTATTTCCTGCCATTCGTGTAAATATTAATATATTTTACTTTATTATCAGATTTTCGTCAGTATTACAATAACGCACGTCTTTATCTGATCGAATCTTTGCAATCGTATAATAAACATTTTTTTGATCTTGTTGAATTTCATTCTTTTTTTTTTTTGTTCAATTTCCTGTCGAAGTCAGGAGATCAAAGATATATGAAATGATATTAAGATAATTATGATATAAAAAAAGAAAAAAAAATTAAAGAAAATATATATAAAATTATTTGATTCGTTAGGTCGTAAAATTCGTGATAAAAAGAAGTTTGACCTCGACAGAAGCTTTCTCGTTCTTGTGCATTTTTCCATTCGTACGCAGATTATGTGCCATCATTATTAAGTCGCTTATTGTCTCGAGTTATTCCCCTCTGTCGATCATAACTATGTTGAATATGATGAGATGACTCATGCTCATTAATTGTCTAACGGGTGTTCCGGCGAATCATGGAAATTGATGCATAATTTTAACAACTACGCAGCTGCTCGATCGAGAATTATATATGTATATTTAACAATATTAAAATTTTTAGGTTATAAAACAAGAGAAAGATAATTTAATTAAATTTTTTTCTGTCACTCGAATGTTTATTATAATTGAATAAATGATAACATAAGTTATCATTAAGATAATTATACGATCGATTTATAATAAAAAAAGAAAACAATTATTTTTCATATGATTTGCCAAATTTGTCATTTCAAAATGGCGCTATTTTGAGATATCCTATTCGTTGGTAGAACTGCTTGTCAAAGTGTCCTATTAAGTTGAAAGATCTAGTGATTTTTTTTACTATCCTACAAAGGGAGATACGCAAATAATAATCTCTGCTTGTAATTAATGCAATTATATTTTTAACGGATAATATTAGAATGTGTTATCTCACGATAAGAAAGAACAGAATAATTCAGTATGAATAGAACATCGTGTTGTTAGTGTCGATTTTGTAAATATTCGAAACGAAATACCGGTTCATTATTTTGCAAATAATTGAACGGATTTTTGGGAGATAAAAAATAAATTATTGTGATTGAATCTTAATGCTGCTCCGTTTTACTATTAATTGACATGACACGGCTAAGAGGCCGAGCTTCTCTCATGATAATCGTAATGATTACTTTTACATTGATGGTGGTTATATATCATATTCTCAGTAATGAAATAGATACTATTTCATCCGATAAGATTAGTTCTCGAATGAAGGTTGAAGATGTTTATCCACTTGGTGATCTCACAGAGATTCCTATAAGTATAGTCAGGAAACAACAAATGGAATCTCAAATTGCAGGAAATGCAAAACTTGCCAGAAGTAAACAATTTGGAGATGGTATCAATGGTAATTCATATTCATCGTCCAATCCATTGTTCAAAGGACACAAAATCGTTCATTTAGATTTAAAGGGTGCTCCACCTAAAATAGGTTATTATAAATATCTTTTACCATTACTCAAAAAGTTAGGTGCCACTGGAATACTTATAGAATATGAGGATATGTTTCCATTTGATGAAAAAATAAAAGACATAAGCGCTGGTAATTGTTATACCAAAGATGATATTCGTATTATTCAGAACTTAGCAGAAGAAAATAATCTTATTGTCATTCCATTGATACAAACTTTTGGACATTTGGAATTTATTCTTAAGCTTGATAAATATAAGGATTATAGAGAAGTTCCAAGATATCCACAAGTAGTATGTCCTACTTATAATAAAACAATACCATTAATTTATGAAATAATAGATCAAATTGTAGCAGCTCATCCAATCTCAAAGCACTTGCATATTGGAGCTGATGAAGTATATCAGATAGGAGATTGTTCGAGGTGTGTAAATACTATGGTTAAAAAACATTGGACTAAAAAACAATTATTCCTTGATCATGTATCTAAAGTAGCTAGTTATATCAAGGAAAAGTATCCACAGCTTACAGTATTAATGTGGGATGATGAATTTCGTGAAATTTCACCTCAAGAAATAATAGATAAAGATTTGCATTTAATGGTGGAACCAGTCGTATGGAAATATACAACCGATCCAGGCTCCACTCTGACAGATCAATTATGGGAGAGTTATGGTGCTGTTTGGAAAAGTGTTTGGGTTGCGACAGCTTTTAAAGGAGCTACTGCACCAGATAGATTTTATACCGATATAACTTATCATTTGGAAAATCATCAACGTTGGTTAGAAATTATTACAAAATACTCTAATCAAATTACATTTAAAGGTGTTATTTTAACAGGATGGCAAAGATATGATCATTTTAGCGTACTCTGTGAACTTTTATCAACAGCCATTCCATCACTTGCCATTAATCTGGCAGCCTTACAGGTATCGAATTTGAATGGTTTTCCTATTGAGATACCTAATCAATTAGCAGATATATTACAATGTGAAAATATAATCTCTTTGAGTATACCGGAACCTCAATATGGATGGACGAAATGTGGCTTTCATGGATCCTCTGTATATGCAGTTACATTAAGACTTTATTCTTTAATGCAAGAAATAAATAAAATGGAACAAGAGAACATTTTTAAAGGATGGTTGAAGCCATATAATTTAAAATATTCTTTCTCAAGTCCAAGTCATATTGAACGTATAATAGACGAATTAAATAGGCATAAGTTGGAGATAATGTATATTGAAAAAGAAATGCGTTCTGCAATGGAAGATATTTATGACAATTATACGATACAAGAGTGGTTAGAAACGTACATTACGCCTTTAAATGAAAAGATCACGCAATTGTACGAGGCAGAGGAGAAAATTCTTGAAAAAAATACATGGCCAAGAAGACCACTGACAAAGATTGATTGAAAAATAATTATTTTTCAAGAGTACACAATTCATTCTGAATAACAGAAATAGATAATAAGAGACTGATTAAAAATTTATTAGAAAAAAAAAAGAAAAAAAAAAACCAATTGAGATATATTATCTTTGTTCTTACAAATAACAGATAATCAATGCAATAATAAGTTAATTATATGTATATATATATACTATGTTTTTTAAATTCTTGATAACAACAACATTATAAAAAGAAGGGCTCAATAATCTGATCAATTACGCCGTCCGTGATTTGAAATATCACGTTCGTCTCATTATGAATAACAAAATCTTTATTTACTTCGAAATCAAAAGAACGTGTTAAACACACAAAAGTGAATTTTACGCTAAATCTCTGTGCGTGGTACAATCAAAGTGCAAATATGTATTATACCAAAGTTGGTTTATTATTTGCATTAATTAATTTAATTGCAAATACCTTTTACAGTAAATGTTATAATATGTATACATGACTTGTACAAGAGCATGTATAGTCATACTCATTGTTAGTGTAAGTTGTAGGAATCTTAAGACAGTCAATGTAATTTTATTCTCATGAAAAGTTTGATCCCTCTCTAATAAATACTTCTTTTTCCCTAGTTAATATTAGTATGTGTTTCTATGTTGAAACATGGTATGACATATTTTATGAAATTAAATTTGTATACACACACACATACCCAACAAACACACACATACACACACATACACGTTCATAAACATGCTATGGTAATTGTACAAACTATTGAAAAATATTTTCAACCTTGTTATAATCTAAATATTAATCTTATTATTGCCCTTAGGAAAATATCAATAAAATTGTTTTTCAATTATTCTATTAATTTATAATCATTACCATGTTGATTCCTTAATAAAAAAAATTAATCTCATTTAAGTGTAAACGAGCTATATTATTAGTCTTAATTCATCGAATATGTTTTTCTTATTTTCTTAAATATTATTATTTTTATATATATATATATGTATATATTCATTAATAATCATTGTAAAGTGCAAACAGTTGATTTTGACATAGGAAAATGTGAATGAAAGGAAATCGGATGGTGTCTCTTATTAGGAAATCTTTTTACAACCTTATGAATCGTGTTCATATCCACTGTATCTCCAATTTCAGCAATAATAATCGGCTTATGAAAATCTTGATCATTTTTCGATAATCGTACACCTAAAACTTGTGCGGCCAAGCTTACGATACACAAGGAAAGCTAAAAAAAAGAAACATATAAAAAATTTTCATTTGAATGACGCGCTAAAATAAAAGGTAACAGATATTGATATTTGGCGCGCAAATTTAAAATACATTAAAACATAATTACCGATTCGCCAGTTCTCGCAGACATATCATAATATGGAAATCCATTTTCTGCTGCATAACGATGTGATTTATCTTTTTTAACAGTTCTTTGATGTTCCATATCACATTTATTACCGACCAATGCCATTAATGGTGGTTCTTCAATATTGTCGTTCATTCCACGTATCTTATTGGCCCATTCGTCGAGAATTTCAAAACTCGTAATGTTCGTAATATCATATACCAAAAGGACGATCTAAATTTAATGAAATAAATAGAGTTTAATTATTTCAATAAGAAAATAATAATATAATAATTAAATTATTTATTAATATTTAATAAGTTCTTACGTTAGCTGCAAACACGTATTTGTCCAACATATTACCATGAAGAGCGAGACCTCCGACGTCCCAAAGGTGTAGGTTAACATTTTTGTAAGAACCAACGGTAATATTTTTTAAAAAGAAATCAATGCCGGCCGTTGGTGTGTATTGTCTCGTAAATTCGTTGGTGCAAAACTTCAAGGCGATGCTCGTCTAAAAAGGGATCTTTGAAATTCAATTATCGAGAATAAAATATTGTATCGTTCAATTATTTATAATTGTCAATTATAAAAATTAATTCTTGATCGTTGCGAAAGAATATAACGTGATAAATTCAAGATTATATTTCGAACTTTTATTAACGAGAGATAAGAAAACAAAAATAATAACAAGAAAAGAAAATATATAATTAGGAAGGATCATTGAATTTTCAATTATCGAGATTAGAATATTAAATATCGTATAATTATTAATATCATTAATTTTCCGCGGGAAATTATGAAAAATTATTTCTTAATCGTTGTAATCATTCGCATGGGAAAATTCCAAAATGAGATTAGTATTTCTAATAAACGAGATAATAAAATAAGAAAAGAATAAATTAAAATTTCTTCTATCTTTTAAAATAAAATAAAAAAAAAAAATAATAAATTAAAATTTCATTTAAAACTGTATTACCCATCGATAATTCTTATTCGTTTGACCCGGGAAATATAAAATTCAATTCGAATAAATATATACATCGAACGAGATAAAAGATAACGTGAATCAATTTTATATCTATGATTATCACGTACCTTAGAATAATCAATAATTTATTCATTTATATTAAGGAATTTCGTGTGTGAACTGCATTACCGATCAATAAATTCATATTTATCTCGATCAATGAAAGGAATGCCACAAGTTGTTTAATATTACATGCAAGTGTTATTAACGACATGAAAAAGCTCATGAACGTTAAGGTTTTATCGATTGGAGCAATTACATTACCACATTTTATTTTATTTTATTAAACATTTTCCAACATAATTTTATTGAGAATTTTATCGAGAATTTTATTAAGTAAATAATAAAAAATTTGAACATATAAAATCGTATAAAAAAAAAAAATAATAATAATAATAAATAAAATAAATAAATAAGGGGAGAAAAAAATATCTAAATCTTTTTTTCTTATTTTATTAAAATATAAATAAAAATAATATATATATTATTATTATTATTATTATTATTATTATTATTATTATTATTATTATTATTATTATTATTATTATTATTATTATTGTTATTATTTTTTTCGTTTTTTTTTTCTTTTTCTTTTATATATATCTACATATATGTATATATATAAAAATGAAAACTTTGAGAAACTTACTTTTCCAGAGCCGGAATCACCGAGAAGAACAATTTTTAGTCGCCTCTCGGCAAGATCCTCTTCGATGTCGGACATAGATTGAATTAGATTGAGTTAAAACGAAAATTAAGTTGGTTAATACGATTTTCGAATTCATAGGAAAAAAAAAGAAAAGAAGAAGAAGAAGAAAGAAAAGAAGAAATATACGAACGATATGAAAGTATGGCGTCGGACTAATAAACGCGTTAACGAAGGCGTTGCTCGTTGTCCGTTCGTATGAAAGTCGCCAATGAAAATCGAACGGGTCGACCGAGTGGCCAGTACGCGCCGTCGATGTCGACGTCGACGTTGTGTCGTCCTTTCCTGGTATTCACCGCTGCCCGGTATGAATAAATTAACAAAAAATCGATAACTAAGCACTACCTATGGTATAACCGTGCATGTTTTACATCGACGTAGATTCTTTTTTTTTATTTTTATTCTATTTTTAAAAATTTTTTTTTTTTTTTTTTTTTTTTTATTTATTTTTCTCTTCTTTCAAATCCACGGGTTATAAATGGATTTCCATATATTTTTCATTATATTAAGTTAAACGATAATGTTCACACGAAATTTTTTTCTTTTGTAATAAACAATTTTTTGATTGTTTTTTTTCTTCATTTTTTTTTTGATTTTTTGTGGGATTTTTTTTTTTTTTTAGCAGCACTTCTTTTTATGAAATATTACAATAAGCATAAGATATGTATTAAACGATCGTTATTGGTCAGTAAGTAAAATGGGGGCCAGCAATGTATTCTTTTTTCCTTTTTTTTTTTTTCTTTTCTTTTCCTTTTCTAAATTTCTAATTATAAATCATCATAGAAAGTTGAGTCTCAAGAAGTTTTCTCGTTTTCATGAATAATAAAATAAATCGAATTTTTAATATAATCAATTATTATTATCATTGTTATTATAATTAATATTATACAATAATTAATAATAATCGATTGTCACTGATAAGAATTCTTTGCATACCTGAAAACTCAAAATGTTTTCTAACTGGTGATTGTTAAATAGATTAAAAAAAAAAAAAAAGATTTATTAATTATCACGATGATCGAGAGATCAAGATTATTATACGATATCTAAACTTTGTATTTTTTCTTTGTCAACCGAGAACAATCAAAATGATTATCAACACACGTAATGTGGTTCCAACCAAGTCGAATAAATTGGATCTGTAAATGTGTTTGAAAAGTATTATTTATTGTCGACAAAATCTTATTTCTGAGAGATCAAAGATAATTTGATTTTACGATGGCTCTTAGATCAATATCTACGAAATCTTTTTCGTTTATAGAAATTAAAACGACCTTAGAACGTCTAAATCGATAAAGATGAAAGAGAGATAAAATTATCTTATTAAAGGTGAAAGGTAAACTGTGATATCGTGACCCTGATCATGCTCGTTATTGGTCAGGTCATTTTAATTTTTTAACGAACGTAGTCTGATCAAAGGATTTCGTTCGTAGGATTTTGTTTAGGAAAGGTGAGAATGGGGGAGTTGAAACGTGAAGAAGACGGGGATGATATAAAATATCACTTGGATCAATGGAATAATTTGATAGTTATAGGCGATTTTAGTATTAAAACATTTTTTTTTTTTTTTATCGCGACAAGGTAGATGATAAGGATCATTTTCCTAGTGGTTGAGGGGAGGGAGAGAAGGAGGAAGACTATACGTGTTCCGATTCGTGGTTTATCATCCTAGTTCCTTTTTGCCCTGATAAATTACTATGTAATTTACCAGACTGTTCGAATATTTATTATGTACGACAAATATTCGAGAAACTTATAACACCTGTGTACATAAACAATTTATCTTTATAAAAAATAATGTAAATATCTATTAAAGATAAAAAAAGAAAAAAAAAGAAAAAAAAAGAAAAAAAAAGGAAAAAAAAAGAATTTATGTATATACATTACAATATGGTATAATAATTTATTATTGATTATTAGTAATAAAAATGATATTATTCAATTGTTTTTTTTTATAAAGGAATTATAAAGTTGAAATCTAAGGTTCAGGAAATTAGTTTATTGAATTAGCTGAATGTTTTTGTAAAAAAAAAAAAAAAAACTGACTTTATACGTGTGTAACGAATCAATAATTGTATATTTTTGTTATCACGCAGTCAACGACTTTTTATGTATCAATGAACTTTTATCTAGATGCTTGTGGTAATAATAATAATAATAATAATAATAATAATAATAATAATAATAATAATCATAATAATAATAATAATAATAATAATAATAATAATAATAATAATAATAATAATAATAATAATAATAATAATAATAATAATAATAATAATAACAATAAATGAAAAGATTTTAATTGTTTGTTGATAAAAACCACACACAAATACGATACGATAACAGTATCATTTATTTATCTGATGTTAGGCAATGTTAAACTTGTGATAGTGATAATAATGATCGTGGTGATAACGATCATGATAACAATGATGATAATAATCTTATAGAAACAAGTACATACCGACTAAATATCATACATAGAAAGTTTAAGAACTCCTAAACGAATCAAAAGATGTAAAATATATTTATATGTTGATTACTTTGAGAATTAGATTATTAATGTTATTGTTGTTGTTGTTGTTGTTTTCACGATGAAAAGATTAAATTTATGCTAAGTTTATATTCACTCTTAATGCCTTTACTTATTCTGTTGATTGTATTGCCAAAGAATTAATGTAACATATATAATAATTGATGATGACAAAATATTATAATTGTGGAAAAGGTCGACATTAATATCATGATTATTAGAAACAAATGGATTACAAAGAATGTTTTTTTATTTATTTCAAGCACTGTTTCTTACCTTTGTAATGTATAAAAATATTTCAAAATGACACTAAGAACTACTATCTTTGAACATTAACAGTTCCATTGAATGCTTATTTTAGAAAACCTAAAGAAATTATTGTAATTAGCAGAACAAGCAATGAATATAATATGTATTAGAATAATTGTTACTATTGATTTAATTCTTATCTAATGATCGTTTGATTTACTCACAAAAAAATAATTACTATTCTTCAGTCTTTTTTGTGTTTCTCACATCGAAACAGATGCGCTAAATGGCTTGATTGGACTTGAGAAATATAGTATTTTTCAATTCAATTCAATACTAATCTCATGTTTTTTCAATCTTCATAAAAATAATCGTCATTGACGATGATATACTAAGAGACATTTATTATTAAGTAGACCAATCCTTTAACGCCAAAACTACATCAACAGACATTGGAAAATGCTGTCATAATAAAGGTTTTGATATTGTGAACAATTGTCGTATACGATTCACAATTATCCACGTAAATTCTTTAGAAATCTGTAATATTTTGTCGCCATTTGATTTTCGTACAGTGCTACAAAAAAAAATTTAATATTATTTAATATTCATAGATTTCATGAATAGAAATTTGGTGTGATTCAATGATTGTATAATCAATGAAATCATACATTAGAAAAATTTCCTTAAATATTTATAAAATCTAATAAAATGACTTTTTAAAATTCGTCAATAAATATTTCTTGAAAATATAATATCTCATAGATTTTATTATTTGTAATATATTTAAATTAATAATAAATTTTTAGAAATAACATATATGTATATATATATGTATATATTATTTCAAATCTTCGTCACATGAATCTTGAAAAATAATTTATTTTAATAATTAATTATATTTCTTTTTTATAAAAGAAATTCATTATACCTTTTTGAATTGTCTCTTTACATTTCCAACTATCGCTCTTTGAATTGGCAATAAAATTTATTTCAAATTTTTCTATCGTAGATGTCATATTTTCTAGATTTTTATCGTCTACAATCTTTGATTCTTTTTGATTAAGAAAATTAACGAAAATAAATTTTCTTTTTTTCAAAAATTAAATACCAATTCTTCTTCTACGAAAATTCGCGAGCAGACTTTTTTTTCTATAATTTCTTAGGAAAGCAAATGTTTCTTAATTTTCTGACTCTTGAAAAGTATGAGATAATAAAGAAGCTGTTAAGAGATTCAAGGAATACGACTTTATCATAAAACTCTCATCAGATTTTTGTCCCATGTTAATCTAAATCTTATACTCGACTGATTCTTTCTGTTCCTCAATGCCAATTGTCAAGAATTATTCTCTAGAGAGGTAAAACAATTATATCAAACTTTACTCTTGAAAATACAGGATAATTCAAAATCGAACAGCTAAATAAAGGAAAGAAAGAAAAAAAAAAAGAAAAAAAATATCAATATTATAAATAACAATCTCTTCGATTAATTTGATTCATAGATTATAATAAATATAAAATATTAATAACATTGTTATAACTTTAAAATGAGAACAAATTTATTTTACCTTTATATATCATCGAGCCTGTCAGTTGGTTTGATTATCTGAACGATAATTGAATGAAAGAAATTTTTCCAATTTCTGAAACATTTCAAATAAATTAATATAAATTAATAATAAATTCTGATTAATTTGGTTATGTAATAATTGATTTGTATATAAATAACATTTTTTTTTAGTAAAATAGATGACAATAACAAAAAGTATACTTACATTTTTCTCCTTTTATTTCTGTCTGTTCGTAATTTATGACTTTTTGTTGTTAAATCGCCTTATGTCACATTTTTAAGATATATAAATATAAAAATAGAGATATATAACAATAGAAAAAAGATTAAACTTAATAAAAATAATGCGTTGATAAAAAAAAATAATTACTTCGTTTTTACGTGACGAATAATAAATAAGAAGCAATGTATATTTGATCTATTCTCTCTCTCTTTTTTTTTTTCTTTCTTTCTCTTTCTCTCTCTCTCTCTCTCTCTCTATTTTTCTTTCATGTGGAATATCAAATATGAAACGAAGTAAAATGGGACAAAAATATGACGTATCACACAGTTCGTGTTTTTATAGAAATAGCTTCATCATTATTGGTCTATTGGATAAGTCTACGTTCATTGGCTGATTCTCTATTCAAACAGAATTCGACCAATCACGTTACTATACACAAATCTCATTGATGGAAGATCTTGTCAAATGCAAGCTATTCCGTATAAATTCATAGATAAGGATAAACATGCGAGAATAACCTTTTATAAAAATGATTAATAAATAAACTTTATATATTTATATATATAAAGTAAAGGTTTTCATTTAAATTATTAAATTGTGTAGATTAAAATATTAAGTAAACGTTATATAATATTATATAATAATGATCCTCGTATAATGTACAATAATGTAAAATCAATTCTTTTACAATTAATTTTGTAATAAACGTTTTTTCTCGTCAAGAACTTCTACATAAATACATGCACACATGCATACATCATACATACATACATACATACATGCATACATGCATACATATACACATGCGTACATACATATGTTTTAACTTTTTTTTTTTTTAGTTTTTAATGAATAAAGTATATATTTTTTGTTTATATTTTTATAAAGGATAAAATGATAAAATCAATCACGATATATTCCCGTTCTATTTATTTGATTTCAAAATATATTTCAAACTTCAAAGAATTTTACTCCGTCATTTTTCTTTATATATATATATATATATATATATATATATATATATATATATATATATATATACATAGCTGCGTAATTATTTATTGAAAAAAGGAAAAAATAAAATAAAATAAAATATATATATATATATAAATATTCGCAATCTATAATTGATTATTTTATGCTCCTAATAAACGACGAATATTATTGTCCCCAATAATTCGAAGTGCAATAATTAGTATTGTATCGATTGCCAGAATGCCGGTTACTTCGTTTCGATGATAATAATGAGCCATATTATATTGTATACCACATCGGTAACCACGGAAAATCGATTGTCCTGGATATAATTGAGCGTTGCTCGTATCTAAAAAAAAAAAAAAAACGAAAGAAAAAAAACAACAAAAAAACAAAGAACAATAAGAAAAGATGTAATATATTATTCCATGAGATCTCAATTCTCTGGTTTCTTATTGATATTAAAGATAAAGGGAAAAAAATAATTGATTGATTAGTTGTTTGAATGAAAAAAAAAAAGAAAAAGAAAAATAAATAAATAATTTTATTTTATGTACTATATATGTCTGTATTGTATGTATATGTATTATATATTATAACTACTATAATATAAACCGGATGGGCGAAAAATTTTTAAATGATTTTAAAAATCAATTACTATTTTTCAAGACTTTTTCAAACTACAGAAAACCTAAGAACTTTTGAGATCCATTCTGTATAATACTTTATACAATAGATTTTTTAATTTCTAATTTTATAATATCATTTGTACGAATTATTTACAAAGATCGATAACGTGATTGTAAAGAGAGAAAAAAAAGAAGAAAAAAAAAAAGAAAAAAGAAAAAAAAATAAAAGAACTCATTTAAACGACAAAAGTGTATATTTATATAAATTCTTATATATCGTTTACCTTTGTAAATATCGTCTAATTTCGAAAATCCATTAGCGTGAAATCATTAGCGTGAAACCATTATTGTGTATACGTCACGTTTGACATCAATTAAAAATCAAATCTTTGTAATTTTGTAATAAATAATAATTTGACACTCTGCAACATGTCGTCGTTCGTACGACTGTCAGTCTATCGGCACGTTCGAAATTAGCTTTAACGATCTCGTAATATCTTCCATCGCTGAAAGGAATATATTTCATATATATATATATATATATATATATTTATTTTTTACTATCATTATTTTTTATTTTATTTCGTTTTTATTTTATTACGTATTTGATATACCTACCTCAAAACCAAACACTTAAGTTTGATACACTTAACGCGTAAAATGTCAATGGCTTTTTGACTTTTATCGGAAAATCTTAAATTTTCTGGATCCCAACGTAACTCGAGTCGTTCCAAATTAGGAGAATTATTAGCGATTCCATCCATTAGCTGATCTACATGAATATTAACGCCAAGTCTCTCTTGGGTACCCATTACGAGAATTCTGTAATTCAATTGTTAATACGAATCTTACACCTTACTCGTATAAACTCGTTTTAATCGTTTTATAATTTAAAATCATAATGAATCTATAGGACATATCTATGTCAAAAGACATATCTGTATGTGATATTAAATAACAAAAAAAAAAGAAAAATAAAATAAAATAAATTAAACACCGAAATATATATATTACTGGCCCTTAACAAAATTTTTTTACGTGTTACGAGAAATCTCATTGATTCGAAAAGACGAGAACTATTTTGTCAGATTCAACGCTTTTACAAATTAAAAAATAAGAAAAAAATAATAATAATAATAAAATAAAGAAAATGTTTGGGAACCACTGTCACGTATCAACATTTCGAATTATTCAGCAAAAAAAAAAAAAAAAAGAAAAAAGAAAAAGAAAATGAAAATTCTTACTTGGCATTAGTGAGAATTGGTAAAACACTTTGCCAAAGTTGATCGGTGATATGTGGCATTCCAGATAACAAAATACCCCAAAGTTGATGGCCATGTCTCGACAAGAATTTGTGCAAAGCATCGTCAGTTAAATTATCCGAACTGTCAAGGTCCAAAGCAATTAAATTTCGTGGATTGCCAGATTCCACCCATGCCTTTAACACGCTATCATTGAAACCGTTTAATTGGCCGGCACTGAGGAAACGAAGACCAGGTATTCTGGTTAACATGTCGATCAAACATTCAGTTGATATATCCGTAGCTGTTATGTCCAATTCTTGAATACTGGATTTTTCCCATTCTACTTGCATAACGTAATCGCTTTGCAAATCTGTAAACATTATCGATATTGTTATTTAACGATGTTTAATGATTTTGATCAATGAATTCTATCGAAGAAAATATTTATCTTAACTTTTGTTGCAAATTAATTTTAATACACGTTAACACGATCTTTGTATATATTTAATCGAAAATTTAGATTAGGATAGATCATTATAATGATATTGATATTAATAATGTCGATCCTTACTTGTTCCTTGCATTAGAAGACACTTCAATCTTCTGCTACGTTGGAATAGAGTTTTCATGGTTGAACCGGTGACCTTGGCACAAAAATTCACAGCGAGACACTCTAATTGTATACAATTTGAGGAAAATGCATCTATATGGGAATCATCAACGAAATTTATCCCATATAAATTGATCACACGCAAATTCGGCGTCGCCGATTTCAATTTGTGAACGTTTATAACCTCGTAAATTTCTTCCTCTTCTTCCTCAACTTTTTCGTAAGTTCCTGTAATGGCAATTTATCGTCGATTATAAATGAACTTTTTAATCGCGATTTTTTTTTTTTTTTTGTAAATATAGACAAAATGTTTTCTTTTATTTTTAAATGTTTCTGTTAAGACAGTGCGATTTTAAATGTCTTCAATTAATTTTTTTTTTATAAGAAGTTATTTTTATAAAAATAGGAGGATTATTTATTATATATATATAGTTGTTTAATTAGAAAAATGTTGATATGTGACAGTGATTCTCAACTTAAAAAAAAATAAATCTTTTTTTTCTTCCATAAAAGAAGTTACTTTTATAAAAATGGAAGAAGTAATTATAAAATATATATATATATATATATATATATATATATATTTGTAAATATTGTCTGTGTCAGTAATTTTCAAAGCTTTTTAACAAATTTTTTATAAACATAAGTTGAACATACCAATCAAATGAAGTATTTCCAAACCGTTGATGAAATTATAAATTTTTCTCATGAAACCTTCCATAAATATGACTTCCGAAAGACAGATACACATGTATTTAAGTTTCGTCGGAAATGCTTGCATCTCTGAGAAATCGTGTAATTGCATGGCGGTCGAAAAATCAAGTAGCATGTGAGTTAAATTAGGACACTTGTTTGCTAATTCATGGAGGACGGTGTGAGTGATAAGCTCGATAGGTAACTCGATGTATCGTAAAGATGCACCGAAACGTATGCTATAAATTATTAATTAATTTATTTAATTTAAATATATATATATGTATCAGAAAATAATTAATATCAATAACAACGATATTGATATTAATTATTAATATACTTATGCATTAATAATATTATTAAAAATATTTCATAACAATAATCTTTAATAATAATGATATTTAATAATAGTAATACGAACGTCATATTTATTTAATAATAATAAAAATAATAATAATAATAATAATAATAATAATAATAATAATAATAATAATAATAATAATAATAATAATAATAATAAAAACAATAATAATAAAGATACTATATTTATTCATTTAATGATGATAATGATAGTAAAGAAAAGATATTACACATGGAACAGAAATTTAAGCATGTTTCTTCTATTTTCGCACTTGGCATCGTTCAGCAGACAATATTACGTCGGAGACATAAACTGTATATGTATAAAGAAAGGTCGTTTTAATTAACAATATGATGATATTGTTTTACTAACCTTATTAAATGTAATAAACTTTCGAGTGATCCAACATGGAGCCCACTGATTTCCGGTCTTAATGATACGTGTTTCCAAAGGCGCGTGTCGTAAGCGATTTGCCTCCATTTTTTACAAACCCTTGCGACCTTGCATATCTCTCGATGCGACAGATAACTGAAGACATTTAGAATCACCTTGTCCGGTAGTTTTTCTATCGTCTAAGAAGAAAATATTTTACGATGAACAAAATGACAAAAGAGAAGTCATAATTACAAATAAACAATTTGTTGGAATCGTTGAGATAAATTGTAAAGAAAAAGAAAAAGAAAAAGAAAAAAAAAAGAAATAAACATAAAAAATAAATATAAGAAAAAAGTATTAAACAAATAATCGCTAATTTGGAAAATAAAACTTACTAATTTATGCAAAAAAAATTTGCTGATTTACAAAAAAAAAAAATTATTAATTTTTAATTAATAAAAAATAAGTAAAAGTCAAAGCATTAATAATGCGAACAAATAAATGGCTTATTAATCGTTAAAATATCGTCAATATAAACGATCTAATCTAATAAAAATTATTTAACATACGCACCATAGAGAGAAAACGAAAAAAAAAAGGTATATGCGTATATACAATATATACGTAGAGCAACTAAACAAAATTGAGATTTTATTATTTCACCTACGTATCATTTTATATATATATATATTTTATTTTCCTACATAAGAAAAATAAAAAAGAGGACAAAATAAAAAAAAAAAAATAGAAAAAAAATAATGAAAACAGAAATCCAGATCAATTCCAAGAGAAATTTTTAACATGTTCGACAACTTACGGTGGCTGCAAAACGACTCTTAATAACACCACCTTCGGAAACGAACATCTGAGACGTTTCCACAGCGATCTGACCCCATACATCTACACCTCCTAGATCCATGGTGTTATTTTTTCTCGATACGATATCAATACGACAAGTATTTATATATATATATATATGTGTGTGTATATATATATAAAAAAAATAAAGAAATAAAAGAAAAAAAAATCCACGAACACAGAGGAAAATTAAAAAATGAAAGAGAAATTAAAAAATAAATAACAAAAATAAAAACCTGACCACGTTCTCACTTATATAAATAAATAAATTCCGAAAAAAGATGAGTACGCTCTTTATGCTTTTTCTTCTTCTTCCTCCTTCTCTTCTTCTTTTCTTCTTTTCTTTTTCTTCTTTTTTGTTTCTTTTTTTTTTCTCAAGTTCAACGTTAATGAAAAACCAAACACTAAATTGCACTTAACGTTCTTAATTCAAGATAGATACTTTTTTTCTGTTTTTATTTCCGCGCGTGTGTATGTGTGTTTGTGTGTGTGTATATATGCGTCAATCAGTCTGTCTGTTTGTATGTTTGTTTCTTTAATCGTCCAAACTTTTCGACGCGATCGAAATGAAGAGAGGGGAGAAATGAAAGGAAAAAAAAAAAGAAATAACAAACGAAAAGATAGAACGAATTTACAATTAAGATTTTATAATTGCGATCGGAGAAAATCGTGACACGAGGCTCGGATTCGCGTTTCGCAGAAGCCACAAGTCTTCTCTCTGCCCTTTTAATCGGATCGCGCATGCGCGTTGTCCTAAATATAAGACTACGTTAGTCTCGCTTACACTTTATTTTAGAATCATTACCTACGCTATCGCCAACGAGCCAGTATTTCTGTTTCGCACATTTGATGATTTTATAATGATGAAGATTGATCACGTGGAAAAAAGCAACAAGAAAAAGAAAAAAAGGAAATAAGAAAAGATCAATTGATCGAATAAATGTTATAAACGATAATTCATATATAAACATTTCGATCGAGGATTTTTATCGACCACTTTTTTTGGTTTCTTTTTTTGTTTTTTTTTTTCTTTTTCTTTCTTGTATTTTGTTTTTTTTTTTTTCCTTTTTTTCATTTATATGACTTATTAAGGAGAATCAAAAGAAGAAAAAAGAAAAATATTAATAAAAATGAAAGAAGAATGGAATGAATAAATGCAGGCAAATAAAATGAATCAAAAGAAAGAAAGATTAATGAAAGAAACATCAATTCATCGTTTTATTCAATTATTATAAATTTTAATTTAATTTAAATAATTTAAGAATTATGGAAGAGAGAGAGAGAGAGAGAGGGAGAGAGATTAATGAAAAAATTATCTTTATATAAAAAACAATCGAAAATTTTCATTAGTTTTCTCAAAAAAATTAATTGAAATTTTAATTCTTTTCTGAAGTAATTAAAAATTTGTTTAATTAATTGAAAATTATCGTTCAATTATTCTATTCAAATAATTTAATACTCAACTATTTTTGTGTAATAAAAATAATTTGAAATACTATTGCTATTTGTAATAAATAAATAACAAAATTCGATTATTGTTGAAATAAAAATATTTGCTAATTCAATCATTTCATATAAACAATTAAAAATCAAATATAAATTCTCTAATGAGAGTAACTTAAAAAGATAATTAAGTAAATCTTTTTGAATTAATGAAAATCTAATTGGAAATTCAATTATTCTTATATCTATGATAAATGAAAATTCAATTGTCTAATAGAAAATAAATTTTTTTTAAATACAAATATTAAAAAAAGAAAAAATTAAAAACCCAATAATTAGCTCTAATAAATCTAATATTTTTAATAAATCTATTATTTTTATCAATTTATGCCATATAATGATCGTACAAATTTACGAAAAAAAAATGTGAAAATGTTAATTTAATGATTTTTTTTTTATAACACACTTTATAATTTGTACATATTTAAATGATCGTAATTCATAAACATGAGATATATCCTATTTTCGATTTTAATTCGATTAATTGTCGATAAATAATTGAGCGTAACGAACGTGAGTTGCTTGAAGAACGTGAGAGAGACAAACAGTTGGCTAGATTTCAACGAATCGTGCCAACTGATTAGAATGTCGAAAATTTAACATTTTAATTAATAATTAATAACAATAATATCTGAATAAATCAAAAATTAATTATATATAAATATATATATATATATACAATAAATATCTAAATATATATACATATATATATATATATATATATATATATATATACAAATTAAATAATATATCTTAATCAAAATAAAAAAGAAATATATTTAAAAAAAATCTATTAAAAATATATTAAAAGTAACAATATTATAAATTAATAATTAATAACAAGTAAAATAACTGGATGAATAAAATAAAATAAAAAAGTGAATAAAATAAAAGAAAAATTAATTAAAATAGAAGTCAATTTAAGAAAATAAAATTTATTTATTTGAAATCAAAAAAAAATTTATGTTAAATAAAAAATTTAATAATAAAAGAAAGAAAAGAGTATTAATCGTCGAATAGCTAAGATTGTGATAATAAAACTTGTATAGATATATTTACTGCGTGAATGAAAAATTATTAGATGTTACCAAATATTCCTAACTAAGTATATAATCAATTACTCCATTCCGACGTCCTTTAGGCTAATAGATTTTTCATTTTATTTCTTTCTTTTTTTCAAATTGCAAAACTGCAAATTAGGATCGTAAAATTACAAATCTCGAAAAAGGAGTCTTGAGAAAGAGTATTTTTTAAATTAATTAAGAATTTTTGACCCAACTAAGAACTTTTGGCCCAACCTGTATATAGTACGTATAATAAGTACACATGTATATATACATACATACATACATACATATATATATATATATATATATATATATATATATATATATATATATAATATTAAATTAGGGGAATCCCTAAAGGTGCACGACGCAATTCATTCATTTGGTTTCCTTATTTACCAGTTCGATTCCAAATAATTTTATATCAATTTTATTATATATATATATATATATGTAATTTTTAATTTTTAATTATATTAATTATTTCTAATTTAGAAATCGAAACTCGTACTTGAAATGATTCGTGGATTTAATTATAAATTTGATTTGAACTTCAAAGAGTCAATTCGTTTAAATTAATTTGAACGATATTGAATACACTTATATACTTAATATAAATATTTATTAATTAAATTGGATACACCATACACTAGTGTATTTGAATTTTTACATAAATATCTAATATTATTTATGAAACTTTCAACTAATTTTGATAATAATTATCTATTATTCATTTTATTGTATTGTATAGCACGAAGAAACTATTTAAAGTTTAACCCTACATATGACCTATTTAAACTTCATTTGAACTTGGCATGAACTTCAAGTAGAGCTTGTTTCTATATATATATATATATATATATATATATATATATATAAATATATAATTTATTCTATAACTATAATATAGTACAGTAATAATACACTAATAAAATATAGTATTATAATAATCAAATGTGTTATACTATATAGTAATAATACAGTATTAAAACAGTAATAATATAATATAATATAATCTATAGTATATTAAAAATCTAACGTCTTAAAAAATTAATAATTAATTAAAAATAATAAATTTAATATAAAGAAATTACAAAAAAAAAAAAAAAAAATATTAATGAATTTAAAAATAGCAAAAAGAAGTGAAAAAGAAAAAATTTGTTAAAACTTCCAAAATGTTATTATCTTTTCCCTCGTTTTTTTATACCTACAAATACATATATATATATATATATATATATATATATATATATAAATAAATATATATATTTATATATTACAATTTACCTTTATTTTAGCTGATGTTAGATTTCTACGTGTATTATATCCAATTTCTTCTCTCGATATTGCAGTAGTAGCATGTACAACATTTAAATGTGACCAAGTACTCATTATCCTGGACTAATATAATAGTCACTAGAATTATTAGAAGAACTTTGAAATTGTATCAGGTAATAAATAAATGATGAAATAATGTATTATGACCGTAATCGTAACAATGTTTTTAATCGTTTGACCGATCTAGAAGAGAGCAAACTACCAACTGTGAGTCTGACTTTAATTAGTTATAAATAAAGACAAGCTAAAGCATGCTAACCGATGGATGACTCGTGCGCCAGAATAGATAGCTCTCTTATTGACATACTCAGGAGGCATCATCGATGAATACGTTACGTCTCAGTATAAAAGTGGAAGAGAGATAGATAGATAGATAGATAAATAGATAGATAGAGATAGAAAGAGAGAGAGAAAGAAAGAGAAAGAAGGATGTTAAAAGCATGCCGATGAACATCCCAATGTCCCTTGACGAGATCATCAAGGTTGCCAAAAGATGACTCTTACATTCCTCGACAATATCTGTGTGTGTGTGTGTGTGTGTGTATGTATGTTTGGTATTCGTATGATCAAAAAAATTTTATCACCGATCGATAGATCATTTGTCCCTTTTAATCAAACAATGTCAAACATCTTCAAATGTATAAGCGACTAGTGAATGCTTTTTTCTTTTTTTTTATTTTCTTTTTTTATTTTCTTTTTTTTTGTTTTTTCGAAAGTTAACAACTCACAAGCTTTGTGAATCGTTCAAAAGAAGAGAGAAGAAAGAAAAGAAAAGAAGCTAAAAACGTACGAGAAGAAAGTCGAGATGTCAAATTTTTTAACAAAACAAAATATCCTAATAATAATTTAATGGTTCGATAGAACGTCATGATTCATCTATAATTTCATTTCTAATAGAAATATTAAAATGTCCGTGGAAAATGAGGGAGGACAATTTTAATTGTCGAATTACGTAACATCATAAAAAAAAAAAAAGAAAAAGAAAAAAAAAGGAACATAAAACAATAGCTTCAATGATTTCAAATAAAATCAAACTATTTGATTTTGTTTTTGATTCGATGTTTTTCTAACACAAATCGATTAAAGATTTCACGCGAAATATAATAGAATTTGTTTCTTATATGAAAAATTGTAATATAAATTTTATATTTTCAATTTATATTTAAAATTTATATATTGAAAATATTTTAATAAAAAAAAAAAAAAAAAAAAAATTTTATATTAAAAACTAATCCGATCCTCGACGAGTAATAACGTTTCTCGTTTGATTATGAAAGAAAAGAAAAGAAAAGAAAAGAAAAGAAAAGAAAAGAAAAGAAAAAAAAGAGAAAGAAAAAGAGAAATAAAAAAAACAAAAAAAAAACGAAAAGAAAAGGAAAGAACATTTTTCTTTTAATCATCATCTAATCGTCACAAATCTAAATCGTCTGATAATCATCAACGATTTCATTCAATGATTTCGTTATTAAAATATATAGAATATATTTTAATATAATTTATAATTTGTTTTGTCGATCTCACCGTATTAGAACGTTTGATGATCTTCTCTTTTCCATCCTCCTCGAGACAATTCAGTTGTTGCAGTGCTGCCTCCACGCTTAGGACATTCCAATTGGACATTCTTCGTATATCCATGATGGCACGTATGTATGTATGTTGAACGTTGAAAACGATCAGAGAAACGAGAAGGAAGAAGACACGAAAGTACACAAGAAAACGAACGTATATAAAAGGAATAATAATATATATTGTTAAGATTTTTAATGGAATTTTTTTTTTCTTTTTTAACGTGTCCGTGTATGTATGTGTTTGTGTACGTGTCCTTGTATGTTTGTTTGCTTGTTTGTGTTTGTGTATGTGTGTGTGTGCGTGTGGTTCTATATTTATTTATTTATTTATTTATTTATTTATTTATTTATTTATTTATTATTTTCTTTCTTTTATAGAAAATAATACTTTTGCACAGGACGAACTAAGAAAAAAAAACCAAAAAAAAAAAGAAAGAAAAAAGAAATGGACGATTATGTACGCACATATAACACAGAATTGTAATTTTCAAATGATCGATCGATCGATCGATCGATCGAACGAGAGATCGATCAATCGAAATATTATCACTAATAATTACTCACAACACAAAATTAGTATAACGAACGAAGATGAGTTAAATGATAACAAAATGTATATTACTTTTTGGTCTATATGTGTTCACTTTTATACCGTTGTCTAACAAATTGACTTTTTCTCCGATGTATTTATATAATAAGATAGATATTAGAGTTTATCTTGGAGATGTCAACGATGATGTTTCGTATAAAAACGATACCAAAAAAAGAATATTCCTTTTTCATTGATTTCGTGTCACTCTGATTATAATTCTCGACAATTTTTGTTCGATGATATTTTGACCGGGCACAATTGCATTATATAGTAAATGAAATGTCGAACGTTAAAATGGCCTGATACAATTGATTCTTATCTTTTTTCTGTTTTTTTTCTTTTCTTTTTTTTCTTTTTTTCTTTTTTCTTTTTTCTTTCTTTTCTTTTCTTTTCTTTTTCTCTGCCTTTTCTTTAGTAATCCAAGAAAAAAGATGTTCGCGACTGAACGGAAATGGACCTACTCGGTCATCTTGATGTTAACTCGTACGGATCTAATATAAGTCAGCTTGTATGTTAACCGACAGTCGGAGAGGAGAAAAATGTAACTAAAATAATCTCGAAAGTTTCTCTGCTTCCTCGAAATAGAATTACTGGAGTGGCTGTGGATGCCATGTGGGAGTTGTACGGCCAGTAGAGGGCAATCGCGGCATCATGCAAAAACTATTTCAACGATTTCGAAAACGTTACTTACGATTCGTTCTGCGCTGAGCTTAAATTTGAAAATTTTTTACATACAAATTTTTTCAAACGTTTTCTTTGGCCTTTCTTTTTCTTTTTTTTTCTTTTTTTTTTTTTTTTTTTTTTTTTTTATAGTAAATAAACGAATAAAATAAAATAGAATTAAATACCGATCAAAAGTTATGTAAATTTTTATTAATTTTACAATTAACGTTTCATGTAAATAATTTATTTTAATGATTTTTATAATTAAATGATTAATCAGAAGAATTAAATGTAATATGTCCTACTACAGGTGGTTAAAACTACTTGTTCGAGAGTCAAACTCGAGTCTTTTGGCTGGTAGCCACTTAGAACTTGATTAATTAGTTCCGCGCATTGCATTAGTGTGTACAAAAAATACATACTTTCGTACTTTTTTTTATGACCGAGAGATGGAATTACGAATGATTTACCGATGGTCGATAATGAACATTTCTACAAAAGTTGGTAATTGCTTATTCCTCGATCAGGTCATTGTTGAACAGATCGTTTTAATCGATAATAGCAAACTTTATGGATTACAAATCATAAAGCTTAAATACAAAAGTTATAATTAAAAATTTTCCATATCTTTTGCTATATTTCTTATAAAAAATAAATAAATAAATAAAAGAATTAAATCCCAATCAAATACTATAAATTTTCATATATTTTTTAAATTAATATATCGTACAGTCTATTTTAATGTCATTTTGATTAAATCGAAAATAAAAAGAATTAATGTCGTATATTATACTGGGGATAAAGTTATAATTGCTTATTCAAGAATCAAATTAGAACTTTTAGCTGATATCCATTTAAAATTTGTTTAATTAATTCTCATGAATTGCACGAGTGTATAGAAGAAATTGAAACGTTCGTATTTTTTCTTCTTTTTTTTTTTTTTTTTTTTGTAAACGAGCAATGGAATTACAAATGATTTACCAACGGTCGGTAATAAATATTCCTATAAAAGTTGATAATAGGACCGACCAAATTAATCAAATCATTGTCGAGTTTCATTCGACAAAGGCAAATTGTAATAATGTTAAATACATATGTTAAACATTATTAAATGTTTAAATAACATTTTTTTACACTATAGATTTATAGTTATGTGTTTAGAGATACTTATAAAATATAATATATCGTTTATGATAAATCTCTTTTGTTTTTTAATTGTTTTAGAAATAATCGTATTATCATTTTCTTTGTTTCTTCATTAAATGTACATTTATTCTCAGTAAATGTAAATTTACTATTGTTCAATCATAGTTCATTATTAAAAGAAGAAAATATATATATATAACACAATATATATATATTTATATATATATATGCATATTATATATATATATATACGCATATATTATATGATTGTTATATATAATTAATATAATATAAATATAAAATATATAATATATAATATACATCCACTTATATATAATTTTTATATATCTTTCTGATAAAATTGTCGATCTCAAAAGGAATAGTCATATTTTTGTTTTCTTATCGATTGTAAATATAATGAAAATAATAAGAGAAAATATATATCGTTATATCGATCATTATAACGATCGATATAATGATAATAATATTGATAATATTTTCCAGATTGATGTTATTCTTTTCTGAAAGAAATATTAAAAAGATTAAGTAAGAGAGAGAGAGAGAGAGAGAGAGAGAGAGAGAGAGAGAGAGAAAGAGAGAGAGAGAGAGAGACTTCATCATCGATCATTCGCATGGTCCGTACGGTTTCGATAATTCGCAAAATCTTCGATCGAAAGAAAAAGATCTTATCGAGGAGTTCTTCGAGTGAATAGAGATAAAATTTATCTCCCGATAAATTCGAGCGAGGTAGGAGCATTAGTATAAGAAGAATATATATATATATATATTAATCTTAGAAAAAGAAGGAATGAGAAAAAAGATTTAATCGAATCGGTTAGGGTTGTCCATTAAGAGACAAAAGTCAGTCGACGTTACCGGGTTACACGACGTTCATTTCGTTAGTTAAACGTTTTCTATATTATTATTTCTATATTATTTATTTTTTTTCTTTTCTTTTTTTCTTTCTTTCTAATTTTTCCCTGACTCCTTTCAATCGAAAAAGTGTCGAAGATATACTACATATATACGACGAGAATAGCCGAACGTGACAACGACAACAGCAACAACAACAACAACAACAACAACAACATCAACATCAACAATAACAACAGTAGGAATAAGATCAGGAAAAGAAGGAGCAGGTGCAGCAACAGCAACAACAGTAGTGTAGTAGTAGCAGCAGCAACAGTAATAGCAGCAGTGTAGCGGCAACAGCAGCGCCTCTCTATCGATCTTTTTCGTAAACGGTCGTAGTATAGTAGGAATAGTAAAGAGACATAAAAGAAGACTCCGTTCTATTCTTTCCCTTTTTTCTACATCACTTATTGCCTTTCCCTTTCCCTCCTATCCTCTCATCTTACACATATACTCGTTCATTCGTTCACTTCCATCTGTCATTTTCTCTCTCTCTCTCTCTCTCTCTTTCTCTCTCTCGATCTCTTTCTTCTTAACTCGTGCATTCCCTCGTTTTCTCTCTCTCTCTCTCTCTCTCTCTCTCTCTCTGTTTATATATATATATCTTTTGTTCTATTTGCTCTATCTTTCTTTTCTCTCTTTCACACATTCTCTATCTTTCGTCCTCTCTGTCTTTTTCGTTCTGTCCTTCTCTCTCCCTCTATCTCTGTGTCTTTCTCTCTCTCTCTCTCTCTCTCTCTCTCTCTCTCTCTCTCTATCTCTCTGTCTTTCTTTCTTTATCGTATACGGAGTGACATGCGCGCAAACATGGCGGATAGTATAAAGGGGCCTGCCTACGGCGCAACACGATCAGTCTAGAACGTGTCTCGTAATGGTGTTCCTTTCTCGTCCACCATTTTAAAACGATTCGCTTATTTTTTTTCCAAGTGTGTCCTCGTGCCAACAACGTTCCTTCCTTTTTTTTTGATCGTCTTCATGTGCTTCATTTCAATTGATCTTCAAAGAAAAATAATTGAAAAAAAGGAGGATAGAGATACATAATATATATATATACACACACACACACACATATATATATATTTATACGTATCAGAGAGAGAGAGAAAGAGAGAGAGAAAGAAAGAGAAAGAGAGAAATAAAAAATCTTTCGTTTAAAGGACAGTGACAAAAGAAAGAGAAAGAGAACGACATATGCGCTCAAAAGTGTGAAAGACGAAAACGGTAGGAGAAACGAGCGGGTGTACATGAAAAACAACGTAACGCCGACGATAATCGTCAATCTTTTAGGCTCCTGAAGTCATGAAGTAAAAGAAAAGAGAACAAAAAAAGAACAAAAAAGAACCAAAGGGGACGACTACCAAGTACATATTTCCTTCCTCTTCTCGAGGAGAGACGAGAAAAATATATACGCCGGCCAAGAGGCGCGGCGACGAACTCGGCTCGAAGCGACCGAACTCAGTCCTCAGTGTAGGCTAGTCGGCTCGCTCACGGTGCTAGTGCTTCAAAGGTGCGCGCGAGGGGTTGCAGGTGTTCATTCAAGAACGTTTCTCTCACTCCCACTATTTATTTTCTACCCCCCTTACTCCGCCTCTCTTGTCAACTAATCTTTCTTTCTTTCTTTCTTTCTTTCCTTCCTTCTTTCTTTTTATCTTTTTCTTTCTCTCTTTTACATCTCCCTTTGCCCATTTTATCTCTCTCTCTCTCTCTCTCTCTCTCTCTCTCTCTCTCTCTCTCTCTCTCTCTCTCTCTCTCTCTCTTTCTCTCTCTCCCTTCAATCTCTTTTGATATAACATAACCTGACTTTCTTACTAACTTACTTTTTTCTCTTTCTTTCCTTTTTTTCTTTTTTCTTTTTTTCTTTCTTTCTTTCTTTCTTTCTTTCTTCCTTTCTCTCTTTCTTTCATTCTTACATATCGTTTTGTACAATTAGTTTTGAAAAATTATTAGAATTATCACATTTTACAGGCGTCCATATTACTTTATTTTTTTTAGGCTTATGTTCCTTGTCCTCTAAAGAAACAGAAAAGTAATATAACAAGAAGAACGAGAAGAACGACGACGGCAAATAAGAATCTTGTGAAATTTTCTTCCACTACCACTTTTACTTCTTATCCTTTTTATTCTTTTTTTCTATTTCTTATTTTATTTCTTCTTCGTATTTTATTTCTTCTTTTTTTTAATTCCACGTCTATTCTACTTTTTTCAATGTTATATCGAGTTAGAAATATCGACTGATGAAATAAGAGTAATTTCTTATACGGTAAAAGAACTTTGATCCTACTGTGATATAATAATAATAATAATAATAATAATAGTAATAGTAATAATAATATTAATAATATAGTTCAAAAAGAGAGAAAGAAATAAATGAATAAATAAAAAGGGAGAGTGGTAATAACACATATACATACATACATACATACATACGTACATATATACATATATATATATACACATACACGTACATACTTATATATATACATATACATACACGCACATACGCCGTCCGAGACGCATTCGCCGGCGGCGATATATATAACAAATATGGCGGTGAACATGTGCGCGCGAAATTGCACCGAGGACACAGCCGGATTCATTTTCAAGATGATCTACGATGATATTTCTCTACCTTGGAACGAATATTCCTATTATATAACTTACAATCCTTGGTTCTTCTCAATACTTGGCAGTACTATGGTTGGTCTTGCTGGTGTATTACCACTTTTAATCATCCCTATTGAAGAAGGCGCTGATCTCAAGAATGGAGGTAATTTTGTTATATTTTTAATTTATTATAATTAACGCATGGACTTTTTTCCTTTTCTTTTTTTCTTCTCGCTTTTTTCCTCCTTTTTTGCTTTTTTTCTTTTTTCTTTTTTTTTTCTTCGTTTTCATTTACGAATGAAAAAAAGCCTTGTTAAAGGGAAGAAACTATTTTGAATTTTCTTCCGATGAAATTATTTGTTTATCGGACGACGAACGCAGCGCCACGTTACGTCATAATCGTAAATATTTACTCAACGCAATAGTTGAGTTTTTTTATTTTCACGTTTCAATGAGAAATTTCGTGCTTCAAAGAGAAATTTTGTACATAATTTTTCGATAAAGATAAGAATGTCATTCGACATTTTTCTTCATTTCTTTTTTTTTTTTTCATTCTTTTTTTTTTTTTTTTTTTTTTTTTTTTTTTTATGAAACCGTGAAATAACGAGGAAAAAAAAGTTGTCGAACTTCGTTACAAAGAAATTCTTTTATCGAACGACGAACACAGCGCCACGATTGGTCAGGATCGGAATTAAAAACCGTTAGAATTTGAATGCAACACTTGAAAATCTTTTTATTATACTTTTTTCATTTCAACGAAACTTTTTCGTATTTCTTTCATAAGAATATTGTTATACAAACGTGTGTTTTATCTGCTTTTTTTTTTCTTTTATTATTATTATTACTATTATTATTATTATAATTATTATTATTATTATTATTATTATTATTATTATTATTATTATTATCTTTTCTTTAGTTCAAAGCATCATCAACGTTCTGCTGTTTCATTTTTGTATGAGATATAATTAACGTGCGATGGCATCAACCTTTTATAAATAAAAACTTGTGCAATCGTTCATTAAATTGTCATTTGCACGCGCTTGCAAGACGTTTCATTATGCACTGTTGAACATTTTCACATGTAAATCATCCAAATATAGACTTAAATCTAGAGATTATTGTCTGTATAAAGATAGATAATAATCTTAATAAAATTTATTTTTTTATTTGTTTGATAAAACGATATTTCTCAGCCTATTATTTTTTAACCTAAAAAAAAAAAAATTTTTTTTTTTTTTTTTTTTTTTTTTTTTCTTAAATATAGGTCGCGAAAGAGTGGGAAATTATTGAATTATAAAATATTTTCAGAAAATTATCTTGTAAAATATTCTTCCGAGTTTACGAGAATAACATGATTAACATAATGGCCGTATCTTTAAAATAATATATGGATATTTAAAAATTTTATATTATAAACATTTGTACTACGATAACATTATGAACAAAGGGCCGCATAATCAAAAACTTTGAGAAACGCTAAGATAAACGGAATGAGATAGCACAAAAGAATATTCTTGAACAAATTAAAATGACGTAATGACGTTCTAAATGACGTAAGGATTTTCGATTAAAAAAAAAAAGAAGTATAGACAGACAAAGGGAATGACTATAAATATATATATATATATACACATATTTATATATATATATTTGCCGAACTGTTTGGCATTAGATTTTGGCAAAACTAAGTATCTCCGTCATTGGAAATACGTCGAAATAAATAATACGCATCGTAATTCATTTATAAGTGAGAATAACAATAGAATGTTTCCTTTCTCCGTTCCCCTCCCACCACCACCCTCATAAATTTGATAAAGTATATACGGAGCTTTAATTTCAATTTGTCTTTAACATTTTCAAAACAATAAACTCGTTAAATTTTTATATCAAATATTTTCTACTCTTAAATGATTGTAGCCGGAATGTACATACATATCTCCGTTCGTATTGATTTTATGAATAAATGTTTCAAATAAAAAAGATTTGCTAAGTTTTAACGTGGGGAAAAAGTGTAACATTTATCCCAGCTTTATATCTCACAGAGAGGGAGAGAGAGAGAGAGAGAGAGAGAGAGAGAGAGAGAAAGAGAGAGAGACTGTATTTTTTTCTCTCTTTTTTTTTTCGTTCATACATTTTTGATGTGATTATTTTTTTTCCCTTTTTTTTTCAATTCCTGGAGCTTTGAACCGTTGAATATTTTTCAAATTATTCTCGATGTATATAAGCCGATATGGAAAAATTAAAAAATAAAAAAATGGCTTAAATTAATTCAATGAATGTTCGAAAACATTACCGTACTCACGAATAATGATGCATATTTAAAAAAAAAAAAAAAAAAGAACGTCGAATAGATAACAAATCGTGAAAAATATTTGAACAAATTGCATCGCTTCATCGTATTCTTCTCACGTGTGAAACTTATGGTTGTACGAACGGACAATATTTCGAATTATTTCTCAAAGATAAAAATCTGAAATCGTGTGGTGGTCGTGCAATTGGGTCGACTTCAAAGTCAAATGTATCGGTCAAAATAAGCATTAATCAAAATAATGAATTGATGAATATCAATGTCGTCCATCGAATTGGACAACTCATATTTGTAAATGAGACAAACGAAAAAAGAAAAAGAACCAGAAAAGTTGAAATAAATGATGAAATGAATCCTCCAAAAGATAATTACGGCTCGTCGTTAAAAACAATTATTATAACAATAGCATTGAACTGTATTTCGTACTTCAGTAATCGTAAACAATGTGATTGCACGATTGATTAAACATCAAAGCTCCTTAACTCGATAAAATATCGATGATATATATTCGTTGGATATTTTCAACAATTGTTTTATTAAAAATTTCTACGATCTGTCGTATGTTGATAACAATAACGATCATCCTTCGAAATAACTTCGATAAATATTACATTTATCCCATTGAAAATCTATAATAATCTATTTATATGAATCATTTGTTTATAAAAACAATAAGATCGGAGATATATTCGGCTGGTATCATTTAAAATATTACATATGAATATAAATAAGGATATAAATTCGTTATTAATTTAAGTATATTATATATATATATTTTTTTTCTCGAATTAATAAATAATATACAATAATGTATATACAAATATTATATATTATTTTCTATTCAAAATTCTTGCCTCGCGGGCCATGATTATTTACGCATTGAGAAATCCAAATTCTATTAGCAGGAGTATGTTTTTGTTCTCTCGCAAATTCTGACGTAAGCAATTCTTAGGATCAAGCTCACTGAACGTGTTGTGTGGTGGTGGTGGAATGTTGTGTAGCCCAGCATATCATTCTCTATCTTTTTTATCTCAAAAGAAAAGTTTTGCAATCGATGTTGTCGACAACGAAGTTTCCTGTAATCTGATTTCACTTGAAATACATTAATCGTAAATAACGATAACGCCGAATTAAAATGATTTCGCTTTCGATCGAAATAATATCGTTTTTGTCTGTGAATTTTTCTTCATCATTTTTTATTTTCCCTTTTCTTTTTTTCTTTTTCTGTTTATTTTTAACTCTATAACTCCATCATAAAACTTTAAAGTCATAGACTATATATATAGATATATATAAAAGTTTTTTTTTATACATATTATTGTCAAACAAATCTAATCGTTTTTTTATGTTCGCTTTTTTAATGTTTATTTTTATTTTTTCTCCTATTTTTATTACTCCTGTCATTATTATTATTATTATTGTTATTATTATAATAAACAAGTTAGATTCTTCTTAATGATTATACAGGGTGGGCTGAAAGTTTCTAGAAGAATCAAAAGTTCCTAGCTAAACTAAAAATTCCTTCAGGCTAATATTCCTTTTCTTTTTTTTTTTTTTTTTTTTTCAAATTGTAAAAAAGTTCTCAGGAGCTTTAGAAAAAGAGTAATAGATTAAAAAAAAAAAGAAAAAAAAAATTTCTAAATTTTTGACACAATTTGTATATGTATAACTGATATTATAGTTTTTACGTTTTATTTAACACGTTTGATGTATGGTTCATCATTCGAATTCTGTTATTTCTAGTGAAAGTTTCTACGCTAGAAGATTATTCTATTTAATCGATACTTGGAAACATGATTGCGTTCTTTACGTCGAGAAATTTAAACTGCGCAGAAACGATATTTCGCTAATACAATTCGTATGCCAAGTAGCATACACGCGCGGGCACTCGCGCGCGCGCGCACGTATACATACATACAGTATACACAAATATGATATACAATGTTTGAAATTTTTGTACAATTATTTAATATTATATGTAAAACTAAATATTTATTTTTACGATATTTTATTATTTACATTCGCAATAACAATTAGCAATTTTTCTTGTTTCTTTTTCCTTTTTTGCTCTATCAGTGTAATACTTAAATATGAAACTTTTATTATTATTATTTTATCGTGTATACAATTAAATATTAATTTATTATAATGCAATATTTTATTATTTACTTCTGCAATAATATTTTCTTTTTTTTTCTTTTTTTATCACGGTATATTATATTTAGATACGAGATAATGTTTGTGACTTTCGTATAATAATTTTATCATGTATGAAATTAAATATTAATTTGTACAATATAATTTTATTTAAGTAGACGATAATAAATCATTAAATTATTTTATTTTTTTCTTTATCCGAGCGTTTAGATATCGATTTGTCAAAAATATCATACTTTGTTATTAATCCGCTATTATTACATCAATTATTTTCAGAGTATTATATATCAAGGTAGACATTTTTATTTTATTTTATTTTATTTTATTTTATTTTATTTTACTTTATTTTATTTATTTATTTGCCTTTTTTTTTTTTTTTTTTTTTTGTAGACAACGTGAGTTTCAGATAAAGTCATCTAAATTGTCAACTTGCTTGCATCTTATTTAGCTTGTCATCTTGTTCGAAGATGGTTAGTTCTGTTTGTTATGTATTTAATAAAGACGGAATAACGGAGGTATAGAAGCAACGTCATAAGTAGAAACAGAGATAGATAGAGGAGATAGCAATAGAGAAGATAGAGATAAAGATAGAGATAGAGATAGAGATAGAGATAGAGATAGAGATAAAGATAGAGATAGAGATAAAAACAGACAAATAATAAATAAGTGTTATGGGATACATTTTCATTCACTTTACCAATGGCCTTATCATTGTTATCGTGAATTAAATAATTAATATAAACTTGAACGAAACAAAAGAAAAAAAAAAAGAAAAAATAAAAATAAATAAAACGAAAGGAAAGGATTATTTTAATAGTGGAGTGATATTGTTCGATGAAATTAACATATTGTTCTCTTTCTCATTATCTTAGATTTTTTTATATACCTTCTCTCCCCTATTTTTCTGTCTTATTCGTATGTTTAATACCATCGTAATAGCAAGGTCATGAAACTAGTTTCAAAGTCTTCTCACGTGACATGCACGTAAAATTTGTTGTCTGTCCAAGAGCGGAATGCAAGGTTATTACATTGATAGAATGTCACATTTTAACGACGAAAATTTTTTTGGTCTTTTTTTTTTTTTCTTCTTTTTTTTTTTTTATCTTTCCCAAACGTTTTACTCTTTCTTTTACCGTTTTTTTCATTTCTTTTTTTTTTCCTCTTCCTTTTATTTATTTTTTTTTTATTTTTCTTTTTATTTTTTTTCTTTATAGCAGTCGCTATCTCAATTTAATCCGCTAATCGATAATTCGATGATAAAATCGAAAATAAAATTTTGATAAATTATTATCGAGTATTATTGAGTTGATAATGTTACCGACGATGTGTAAAAAAGAAAGTATAAATAAAATAATAATAAAAAGTAATATAAGTAATAATAATAAAAATCATGATATTGCGATATTCCATGGAAAAGAAATAGGAGGAGAGAAAGTATGTAGAAAATAGGTATCATATTAAAGTAATAATCAAGTAATACGCAAGTAATTTTTAATTATTCTCAATTCTTTTTTTGTTCTTTTTTCTTTTTAATTGTTTATATATATATATATATATATATATATATATATATATATTTTTCTTCTTTTTTTAATTTTTTTTTATCATAAACCATTGTGAGAGATTAGCTACAGTCGATAAAATTGCACGCAATCGTTTTATCTCATCTAATTAATGATAACGCGAAAGTATATTGTATTTAGAATTTTTTTTAAATATCACCTATTACAAAATTATGATTGAAAATGATTTTTGCGATGAAATATTTTATTTTCTCTTTATTATCTTTTGTTACGAGCGCTTTTTATTTATTTATTTTCCTTTTTTTTCTAATATTTCGTTTGCTATTAATTGTTATTTAATAATAACGATCATATATCTCTTCATAATAAAATAATAATTAATCATTTTTCTTTGAGATAATAAATTATTTAAAAAAAAAGGGAGAGAAAAATAGATGATTATTATAAATTTATATTAATTTTTTAAAATTATTCATTTAAACGAGACTTTAATTATTCGTCTTTCATAGTTATTGTCAATGCTCTATCATTACTGTCGATGTCGATAATTGACAATGTCTATGTCTATCGAGTATTCTAGAAGGAAAAGTAATGTACTCGTATTATAATTATATAATACCACGGTGACCTTTAGTCGCTTATTTTATTATTGATTGAAATATTAAATAGCGCCACGAAGATATTACGTTCGATCTGATTTATAGTTGTTGAAAAACGTTTAATATTTTTCAATTATTTTATTAAAATTTTTAAACGATTTAATGTTGATCTTAAAAAACCAATTTTTTTTTTTTTTTTTATAATATATATATATATGTAATATATACATATAAATATATGAATATATAATTAATTATGAATATATAATATATAAATATAAATATATGAATATATATATGTATATATATATATATATATATATATATATATTAATAATGTAATTATATAACTCTTATATGTATGAGTTGATTCTAAAACATCAATTTTATATATTATTTATTTTAACTATTTTTTTACACATAATATCAACGTTCTTAATGTAATCGTAAAAAAAATTTGGATCGATCGATAAAGTAGAAAATTACGTTTATCGATCTATCATCGAATGAAAATCTCATAACCTCTATTTTGACGTTTTCTTTTCTATTTAACGTTGTAAAATTACACAATAACGAAGTAATATTACATACTTTTTGTCCTTCATATTAATCCTCATATATGAACTTTAATCAAGTAAGATACTCCGTTACGACTTTAATTATCATATTTCTTTTTTTTCTCTTTTTTCTTCATTTTTCTCTTCTTTTTTTCTTTGTCTTATTTCGTTAAACGATTAATCTCTCGTCTTCTTACTATTGACTTAACATTTATTATCTGTAATAATAAAATCTGCATAATATTTATTTAACCGTATTAAAGTATAAATTTCTTTAGTTTACTTTTATTATTTACATTATATTTCTTCGTTATTATATATTTATTATCATTATTATTATATTATCTTTAACAGCAATAAAAATTCTCTCTCTCTCTCTCTTTTTTTTTTTGCTCTGAAAAGATTAAAATAATATAATATATTATTATACATATGTATAAGTATAAACATATATAGAAAAGTTATAATAATTATTTAATTCATAGAAAATAAAAGAAGGAATAATACGGGGATTCAAATGGTGCAAGAAATATAATAGGTTTAATAGGCAACAAGAAAAGTGAAGTCAAGTGAAGACTGCTAGAATATTTGATCTTTCATCGTTTGTAAAGAAATATAACCTATTATTAGATGTTGCAAGAATATAAGTTGATGTTAAAACATTTTTTCTTATTCTTTTTTTTTCGCGTTTAGAATAAATTTGAAAGGGTAATTTGAAACGTGTCACGTGAAATATAAGAATGAAAAATGAAAAAGAAAAAAAAAATATGTATATATATATATATATATATATATATATATATTTGTATATGCACTACAATAAATAATAATAATAATAATTCATATAAAAAGATTTGACACATCGTCAACGGAAAACGCAAGTATTTTATCATTTAACAAGTAAACACATTCATGAATGAATATTTTGATACTTTAGACTCGTTATCGAATTGGAAATTATAAAATTTCTTTAATGCGATTCGTTTAGTTCATGTAAGGTCAATCAAACTCTTATGCATGTTTTCAATCGCATGGCAAATTGTATGATCGGAATCATGATAGAAATAAACATTTAATATCTTTTTATGAAAAATATTGCTGTGACTATTATCGATCACGCCATATTCCGGTCATATGATCTGTGTATGTGTATGTTTGTCATCATATGTACGTATGTGTGTATGTGTTTATTTGTGTACATATATATATATATGAACATAACCTAAATAATTTTTTATTCTAGAAAACACATAGAAATACGATAATTTTTACTTACTACATAATTATACTTTATATATATATAAGAATATAAATTTTAGTAATGATAACGTTGTTTATTTTACTAACGATAATTTTACTTATTATGGCTGTTTAATTATTTATGACCTTTTTTTTTTTTTTCGACCAATGAAGAAATTATATCGCTCTATTAGAATTGCTAACGATTCTCGAATAGTATCGATTTTACGGTCGAACTTAATGACGTAACGATTATTTTCGTCGTTTTCGTTTCTTCGAAATAATTAAACAGCGTATTTTATATATAACGTTTTACATATCGAACAGTATATAAACGATCACATTTTCATTGTTTCGAAAGGAAAGAAAGAAAGAAAGAAGGAAAGAAAGAAAAAAAAATAAAACACACACACAAATGTCTTTTATCAACAATCCATGTCTTTTATCCTGCTAGTCGTAATCGATGTTTTGAGATCTTCAATTAAGATTGTTACGTTAATTAACAAGATAGTTATTCGTTATAGATAATGAGGAAGCTCTTGACTCCGTTCATAATCTTTTACGATAGATTCTTTGGATGTTACATTAAATGCGAATAAACTATTCGTAAGAATTGTTAAACGAAAAAAAAAAAAAAAAGAAGAAAAAAACCTAAATTTTTTATCATTTTTTATCGTTTTCTTCTTTTTTTTTTTCTCGTTCCTCTTTTTTTCGTTAGCTACTATTAAAACAAAGAAGTTAACAATATTTGCATGTAAATAGAACGTACGTTTATCCTTTGTGGGCAGTCACATACGTTCAAATCGGAGATAAAATTCTTTTTTTTTCTTTTTTCTCATTAAGATTACATTGCGTTTCTGTGCATTGTTACGAACAACAAGAAGAATCATCAGTAACGTTGAGTATACGCCTACCATATATCACATCACGCGGGATGTTTTAGATAAAAAGCGCATAATGCAATACGTATCATCTAGTTTGATGAGAAAGAATGTTTAATTTAGAAATCTGGTTATTCCATTTTCCTCTCTTTTATTCACATTTTTCAAATGTTTGGGGTTTTTCAGTATAATTTTTCTTAGAATTCATTGAAGCATCAGAATATTCACATCGGCTAATATCGTATCTTTTATTTTTTAAATTGCTTATATAGAGATAGACTTTCATTTCCGTTTCATATATATATATATGTATATATATATATATATATATATATATAAAACATCAACGAGATATCATAAACAATATGGCGTCAATTCATCGAACAGATATTATATAAGGGAATCGTATTAATATGTTGCAATAATGATAATATTCCAAAGTAAAAAAAAGAGGTGCATCGAACGATTTACATACGTCCAACGTATAGTTGGATCAATTATTATATTGCTACGAGTTTGATATTTATTTCGCATTGTAATGGTATGATCGATAATAAGAATAGATTTAATGCAATACCATCATATAAAGTCACGTTTCTCTCTTTAGACTTTTATCGATTTGTCGTGAATTATACATCACCAACTGATAATATTCTTTTTTGTTTTATTTATGGTTTTTTTTTCTCCTTTTTTCTTTGGTTTCTTTTTTTTCTTTTCTTTCTTTTTTTTTTATTCTTTTTTTTTTTTTTTTCTTTTTCCTTCATCGCTCGCACTACCTCGAGTTTATTTTACAAAAAAAAAAAAAAAAAAAAAAAAAGAAGAAAACAAAAAAAAAAGAAAATCAACGTTTAAGTTGAAATAATATTTATAAACAAAATTATTTATAAACAAATGTAGAATCGGCGTGAATAATTTGAACTCATCGAAATGTCGCCTCGGAGCGATCATTTTTGAAATATAATTTAAAAACGTTTTCATTTACATATAAAAGAAAAGAACATTTTTCTCACTCGCTTTCTATGAATAGAATTATTTAAAGAAAGAGAAAGAGAAAGAGAATAAATTTTTAGATTAAAATAACATTATAAACTAAATTACAAATGCCCGATAAATCGATATGTAACTAATAATATTACTAATAAAAAAATAAAAAAATGTAAATACGCGCGCGCGCGCGTTTGTGCTTGCTGAAATAATTTATCTCGTTAAAACTTTCGTATTGAAAGGAAATTCCATTTTGATAGGAAAATATTTGATGTATTCTCATAAAAAAAAAAAATATATATATATATATATACACATATATATGCAAGGTAATATTTATTATTTACAAATCACATAATCTAAAGATAAAAAACATGTTTCTCGAAGATATGTGTATCGATCGAATTACATTTTGTATGTTCATTGACTTGACTATAAAAAAGAGCATATAATTCGTGATAAACGACTTTTCGTTGAAAAGAGGTTAACTTTGACCTTATCTTCGTTTGCCATACGTTCTCCAATCGACTGTGTGTTTTGTGTATATATATATATATATATTTTTTTTTTTTTCACGTACATCATTATTAGTTCACAAACCTATAATATGTACATATATATAAATATACACGTATATACATATCATGTGTGTGTATCATATATACATACATACATGTATATATATGTATATATATGTACATATATGTATATATATGTACGCTTTTATTGTACTATGTCTATTTTGAATTATTTTCATGATATAATCTAGTACGACGAATCAACCCCTGTTGAGTGCAACTTCGTTGTTGTTTCTTTTTTTTTCTCTTATCTGTTATATTTGTTTTTTTTTTTTTTTTTTTTTTTTTTTTTACAAGATGATTAATCGACGGCATACATACGTATTTACATAAATCATCGTTTATAAAACTCAATATTAGAAAAAATTAATATAACATACATATAGCGAATATATATTTACATTTATTTCGATCATAAATGTTACGTTTAATTTCAATATCATATTACTTCAATATAATATTATTGATTATCCATTAAGTTAAAAAGTAAAATAAATAAATAAGATTGTATTATATTCTCTTATTCTTCTTTTCTTTTTTTTTTTCTTTTTCCAGCCAGCGCAGGAACATTGAAATTGCTTTTAAGCTTCGCCGTTGGTGGTCTTTTGGGTGACGTTTTTTTACATCTTTTACCAGAAGCATGGGAAAACGATTTATTGAAACGAGGTAAGAAAAAATGAAATACGATCGAAGTTATTATACAATAAAAAGAACCATATAAAAATGGTTGATAAATGAGATTATTACGAATTGAATTAAATGAAATAGATTTATTATTGTCTATTAATAAAAATTTCAATAAGATTAAAGTTACAATTCATATTTGTGAATTAAAAAAGATATTTTGGTTTTTAAATTAAGCTTTAAGATCAGATTGTGTTTGTGTTTGTATGTGTGTATGTGTGTGTGTGTGTTATATATTTAAAACACGTGCAGTAGTTTCATATGTAGAAACCAATTCGCGATTTGGAACGCTCTGTATATTCTGAATTAAGTACTGTATATATCTATGTACATTAGAAGAAGCTTCCATCCGGTGGAAGAGGCTTTATGAACTCTTTGTAGAACGCCTTCGAACTCTATTATACGTCGGTTACGGATTTGAATCACCAGCTGTGCCCCGATAAATTGAACCGTCTCTTTCTCGACCAATAGCGACGAACCTTTCCGATTTGTCCCGAGAATGCACATGACGATTACAATTCTTTATTTTACGTTAATATTCTTCTTTCTTCGAGTAAAATTATTTATCCTATCAGAGAAATAAAAAGTACTCAATTTTGTTTATCCTTTTTCTTTACTATTTGTTCCTTCGATTATTATTATTATTATTAATGTTATTATTATTACAATTTTTTTTTTTATTATTATTATTACTATTGTTGATGTTATTGTTATTAATTATTATTATTATTGTCGTTACTATTATTATTATTATTATTATTATTATTATTATTATTATTATTATTATTATTATTATTATTATTATTGTTACTATCATTGATTAACAATGAAATATTTTTAAATTAATATTTTAATTTAATATTTTTAGCTGAAAATTCAAATCCTCCATCTATGCCCTGTGGTCTTTGGGTTCTCACCGGTTTTTTGGTTTTTGTCATCGTCGAAAAAATTTTTGCATTCGATTATGATCCAGAGGAACAACAAGCAGATGATAACACGAATACATCTAAAAATATTATAGAAAATCTTGAAACTGATAAAGAAGAAATGGAGAACAATAATTGTATTAATTTGATTGGGATTAAACAAAATAATGGCTATGTTCAACATTGTACGGATAATGAACTTTTGGAGGTATGATTGTTTTTTCAAATCGTTAATAAAAATATTAAAAAAATTTTTTTTTATTTATTTATTTAATATAAAAATAAATATAATAGATAATTTAATATAAAGATAAATATAATATAAAGAAATGTCTCTTTTTTGTCTATTAGATGGAACCCTTCTTGGAAAACAAACTAGTGAAGAACGGATACATGGAGATTAATAGTAATGGTGTAAAGAAACCAAAAAAAAATGGTTACTTAAAATCAGAACATACAAATGGCATAGTTTTATCTGATAATATGTCGGTCGGTAAAGTCAGCGATTGTTTGAAGAGTTTTACAAAGAACAATGGTCTCTCATCGTCATCATCTTCATTGTTGAATGGATGTATCATTGACAGAAAATGCGTATCGTCTAAAACAAAGGAAAAAGTTACTCGGCAAACTGTTAATACTGTTGTCCAAAAAACTAAATCAAAACACATAGCAGGATATCTCAATCTTATGGCAAATTGTATTGATAATTTTACTCATGGATTGGCTGTAGGAGGTTCCTTCCTCATGTCCTTCCGATTAGGCGCCCTAACGACGTTCGCTATTTTGGTTCATGAGATTCCACATGAAGTTGGTGACTTCGCTATTTTACTTCGCAGTGGATTCAGCAGATGGGATGCTGCGAGGGCACAACTTTTAACTGCAACCGGTGGAATTTTTGGATCCTTAGCCGCTATTATTTTTTCTGGTGGTGAAGTTGGTTAGTGGAATGATATACATTTTTAGTTTTCTCTTATTAATAGATTTATACGAATAGATAATTAATGAAAGTACAATTTAAAGATAACCCTTTTTTTAGTTTTCTTTTTTCTTTTCCTTTTTTTTTTCTTGATAAATTTCAATTTTATATTCACAATATACTTTTTATTACTTTATATGGGTCAATTTATATGGGTTATATTAACAATATACTTTTTATTACTTTATATGGGTCATCCTGTATAATAAAATAATAAGATGAAGTTGAAAAACAGACTTTATTATATGATTATATGAACTATTTATAAATTGCGTATGTCAACACTTCATATCTTTACTGATAACTTCTACGACCTTGATTAATTACAGAAAATATTCATTCTTGTGACTATCTGCAATTCAGTATTTGAGATTTATTAATTAAGTCAGCCTTTATATTGCTTTAATAATATATATAACTTCTTTTTTAATTATCACATTTTGTTACAGAGGCAAGGACAGGTTGGATTTTGCCATTTACGGCAGGTGGTTTCCTTCATATCGGCTTAGTAACAATTTTACCAGAACTGCTTAAAGAATCTAGTCCTAAGGAATCTTTAAAGCAACTCGCTGCTTTATTATTTGGTGTTATGTTAATGGCAATTTTAACAATTCTTTGCGACTAAGGGATATTTCATCCAAGGAAAGAAATTAATTTGAGCAAATTTATATAGAATACTAAAATCTGTTGATCATTTTATGATAGTACTTTTCTGAAGTACAACAAATTTCTATAAGAATACACTTTCATTAAATAATCTATGTATGTATATATATATACATATATTTCTATATACATATACACAGCATACACACACACACACACACATATTATAAGTGACTATCCCAAAAGAGAGACTATATGTTGCCATAAAATTACATAATTTTGTTGCTTTATTAAGATAAAGTGTCATCAAAAGAAGTTGAATATTCAAGTGGAAACGACTGATGACTATACTCTTGTATATGGATACATTATTACATGCTCCAACACATAAGCTATATCTTACAAAGTTATAGGAGTTTATGTATATATATATATTAAAAGTATCCTAAAATATTAAAAACAGTTTAAATAAGCTTGAGGGAAGCACTACTTTTCAGACTCTGTGATCCTTTACAATAATTAAGAATGTGTTTATTATACGAATCATTTAAACTAATATTATAGTATTCTTATAATCGAAGGAGAAGAGTGTAAATTTATTTTTATAATCTTCAAGGTTAATAACATTTCTGTATCTAAATAAATTTAATATTTTTCTTCTTATAAGCCAACCAATTGAAATGAATTATTTACATTGGCAAATTGAAATAGGTGATGTTATATATATATATATATATATATAGATTGTGTTGATCGCAAACTACATTTTCAATTGAATTCTGCAAAATTGTATTTACAATATTATTATTATATGAGATGTGTAACGAATTGACGAATGACATTTCATGTTATGAAAAAAGGTGAAGGCGTGTAAATAATTTTTAATGCTTCCCCTTCTTTGACATTGAAATTAAAAAAGGGCATTTTAAATAGAACATAAAATTTTTAAATTAGATGAGATCACATATGATATAAAATTTTCGGTATATAAAAGAGAGACAGAGAAAGAAAGAGTACATACAAATATATTTAACCGTTTGCGTACCACGAGCCACTTTTGCGCATCTTCAGATTTTGTGTTGAAAAAAGCCAGGACATTTGGCCGAAACAGATAACTGACTGCCCACGAAATCGAAATTTGTTGAAATGCGCTCAGCCTTTCAGACGCATATACGTCGCATCGCTGTCAGTAATCCAATACAATATTACACGGTTATTAACAATGATAATTGCACTTTTATAACACTACGTCCAATCCTTTTACCAGTTGCAGAAAGAATGTTAGTATAAAAGAAACAAACACGAGAAGCGCGGTCCCTTTGTTTACCGCATTGAACATGACAAGCGCTATCATGCTCTTTGGCTTTTTTCGATACGTAATCGAAGGATTTTTGGCGTTTTTCGATCATGTTTTGTCAAAATCCTCTGGTACGCAAACTGTTAATAAATATACTTACCCGAAAAAAGAGAGAGAGAGAGAGAGAGAGAGAGAGAGAGAGAGAGAGAGAGAGAGAGAGAGAGAGAGAGAGAGAGAGAGAGAGAGAGAGAGAGAGAGAGAGAGAAAGGACATATGTTTGAGTTCCTAAAAAAAATTCTATGTGAGTAAATGTTTTCAAGAAAAACCCATAAATCTATTTAAGTGAGAACGAACGATTACGTTGATGTTATATTTTGCAACGATGGGAAAATAAAATTGTATAAATAAATTGTAAACGAAAATGAAAAGTTAATGTATACACAAATTATATTATATAAAGAAATTAATAATGTAGATATGTACGATCTTTCGAGAAATAAATTTCAATACGTAATATTTTATAAAATTAGGTATATAATATATATAGCGCGCGCGTCATCCACACTCACACAATTTCGTTATCTATCGATAGAAAAAAAATTTAATTAAATTGATAATAATCATTATCGAATAATTTCAAATTGAATTTTTGGATGAAATAATTATATGATTATCATGTTATCGTTTGTTATTAATAAATAAGTAAATGAGTATATATACACGATCAAGATAATAGGCCTAGAGTCGTCTCTCATCATAATGCCTAGAATGTACAAATATCGTTCTCTCTAAACTCATATATGTAAACACAAGAGGAAAAAAAAAAGAAAGAAAAAAAAAAGATACACATCAAGAATTTCTTTTCAATGTAATCAAATTCATTTATATCCAAATGGTAACTTAAATTATTTTATTCAAAACGGATACATGCGAAATGTATATATAGTTTATATGTCATTGTAATTATATATGATCTAAAACAATCCTTGTACTTAAAAGGTAGAAGAACAAGGTATTCTTTTCAAAAGAAGAAAAACAACATAATAAAAAAAAATAAATAAAAAAAAAAAAAAAAAAAAAAAAGAAAAATAGAATAAACAACAAAAAGAGAAATAGAAAAAAAGAAAAATAATTAACATGGTACATGAGTGCCTTTCCAAAGCACCTGTATATACAAACCCTGTTTTAAAACATATTTCCCCACGTATTAATATTTTTTGAAAGTTATGACATAATAATGAGTCCAATTAATATATGTAATCATTAAAATTTGTAAATAAACTATATTATATTCTATCTGGTTATATTTGTATCATAATAATATCCTATATTGAAAACAATTTTGTCAATATAATTATTAGTATATATAATGAGGTAGTCGATATAACTAGATCTGCAAAATAATTTAATAAATAATTGCTCTCAAATAGTGAAAATATAACATTTGTGCATTTTTTTGTTTTTTTTTTTACTCTAACATAATTTGATATTAATTATATATTAAAAACATAGTACTTTTCTATATTCTAGTTTCCTATAATTTTAAAAACATTCATACGTTGTGTATATATATAAATATGTATAAATATGTACATGTATGTGTGTGTGTATATATATATATATATATGTTAACAGAGTGATATTAATTTTAATCTACGAATTTTCAAAAATTAAGTCTAATTGAAAAATGTTGCAAGAGTACATCAAGATGACAAAAAATAGATTTGATAATGTCTTTAAGATTTTAACTTTTTTCTTTTTTTTTCTTTAATGTAATTTATATTAATTTTTTACCAAACGGAAAGAGAATATCACTCTGTAATATGTATATTTATATACACATATATACACGTACATATAAACATATATATACATATATATATATATATATATATATATATATGCGTGTGCGTGTGTGTGTATTGTATAGTACATTTTTTTTACATTGGTCTATAATCAAAACACGTTTATAAGAAATTTCAAATTGAAAATAAATAATATATATTGTTTTTGTTTTTATAAACTTGTTTTGATTTAGACTATACGAATTACGTTATATAAAATAATCAGTCACATAGAATAATAACCTATTTACAGCCTTTATAATACATTATAATTTTTGTAGATATAAAACATAATGATAAATCTTTTGTTTCAGGATCACAATTTCATGTTCTGTTTTACAAGGGTCACTGCTTTGCACCATTAAATATTAATAAGAAAATGGTATTCTCTTTCCCTGTGTTAAACTTATTTATGATACATAATTATATTCTATCTCATATACAAACTCCATCAAAGTTATTTACAATTCTTCATGCAACGACAATTCAAGGACTCCCTTCAATTTTTTAATTAGTTGTATCTGATTATTGATTATGTCGGCGTCATCTAATTCTACACTTCCAGTTAAATTTTGATAATGGTTTAACACGTCGTTTATAACTTTTAGGAGTATATGTTTGATATAAATTTCGTTTTTACATATGGGATTAATCATAATCATACTTTCACTTACAACTTCTAATAATTCATAATTGTCAATTTCATTTTGATCACGAAGTTCATACTTGAAACTTTTGATCATTAAATCATTTAAATATTTGCAATATCCATGCATTAATAACTTTTGTTCAAAATCTGTGGTAGCATATTCTTTTGTTTTTGCATCACGTTTCTTAATATCAGAAATTTTTTCTATATCTTGCCTTTCGACGATCAAGTCATTAATAAGTTTCATAACTTTTAATTGTGTTTGTAACTGATTATTGCTCAAGATCTTTCCAAAAATTTCTAAACCACCATGATCAAACAAAGCTTTCTGAGCAGCAGGAAACTGACGTACTAAGGCACTCAATGCAAAAAGACATCTGGACTTTACCAAAATTTTACTATTTGTTGATAATATATGTAGAAGTTTCTGTATCAAATCTTTTTCTAATGCTTTCGCTTGTACTTTTGGATTAGATTGAACAGCAGCACCTAAAAGCCTTAACCCTTCTGCTTTTATTTCATTGTACGTACTATTCAGACATGGTAATATAATATTACTTATCCTGCAAATATATCAAACAATTAGCTTTTTATCCTTTAATTAAAAAAAAAAAAAAAAAAAAAAAAAATACAAAATAATATAAGATTTCTTACCCTTCCATATCTGCAAATAAACGAGCAATGTCGATTTGATGGATCAAATATTCAAAACCATTAAGTATATCCAAAATGATTTCAATTTCTATATTCAATAAAGAAGATGTACGCATGGGATCTTTGTATAATTGAAATTTCTTGAATAAATTATTCAAAATCTCGGCATCTGTGGTAATATTAACTTTGGCCAATTTCAATTCTTCTTTCAATGTTTCATAAGCTTTCATTTTCTGCATCACTTTTGCCTGCGTACTTTCTTCCTTAAAAACGCAAATATATATATATATAATAAGATTATAAAATATTAACTATGTGTCTATGAATGTAAATTATTGCAATAGATATTTCTTATTACATTTATTTCAGATGTTAAATCAGTAACGCTTTCTTTAATCTTCTTCAATCTAGCTTTTAATTCCATAATCGAAACTTTTAATGTTTCCGATTCTTTAGTTTTTGTAGATTTCACAGATTCATCATCTTCTGATTTCAGCAATGTTTTGTCCGGGTGTAATATCAACGATTTTGAATGAGATTGATTGGTATTTTCATTAAAATCTTTTTCCTTTGTTTCCTCGTCATCCATCAATTTAGCTTCCGTAACTCCAGTTTGAAAATTATGTCGTACATGTAATCCTCCTGGTATTGGTTCACCTAGAAAAATTTACAATTAGTTATTCAATAAATATATCGTATATATGAAGGTTACATAAAGTAAATAAATATTTCAATTTGTTTATTACATATATTTTAATTATTAAATTAATTCGATCTAATATATCATTATTATATTTTTTCATTATCTTTAATTCATAATAATAAATATTGTCAAAGAAAATAAATGAAAATTGTTTATATTATATTAAATAAGAATACCGTTAGAGAATGAAAAAAATTTTCATTTTCGAAAATGTTAAACTCAGTTTTTCTTTTTTTTTTCATTTATTATGATAGATTATCGAACGGTCAATTCAACTGACGTGGTCTTATAAGATGTCTTATATTATCATATAACATTAATTATAAAATATCATATTAATTACCTTTTTTAATGGTTTGCCATTCACGTGATGGTACAAAAACACTTTCGTTTTTTTCCGAACGAATAAAAACAATTAAATTGAAATAGAAAAGAAATAAATAAAGTCGTATATTAGTATGCATTTTTATGGACAGATATAAAAAAAATTTGACAGCACATTAAATAAAATAATTTACAAATGGACAGATCAGATATTTAAAAATTCTATTGTTTAAATCAATGAGGAAATATTAAATCACGTATAACTGATAAAATTTTGAACAGGTGCTGAACCTAATTTAACTACTGAACGTGTACTTATGATTTTTAACGCTATGCGGCGTTAGTGTCCAACGACTTCTTAAAAACGGATAAATTTTAGAATAGAAAAACTCGATGTTGAGTAAACATTGCCCTTCGATCATCAAAATATTCATATGTAAATATGTATTGATCTTCAATTAAACATATTTCAACGTGTTAATATCCGATATAAATTTATTCAATTCAAAAAAAATTCACTTCACTGCTACCGACGAATTTAACTTAAACGAATTATGAAACAATCGAATTAATCGAATGTTACAAAGCTGTTGAATAATCGCATATACGACGTATATAAACTACTTCACTTTCATAAAAGGCAGTAATACTGTCATCTATCGACGGAAAAGTGAACTAAAACAAAAACATGGAAGTTATTCCATATTAGTTATTTTCAGCTAGGGTTTTCTGAAGTTACATTTCTGAATTAATCTACTTCCGTTTCGGAAGTTATATAAAATAGGAAATAATATAAGGTTGGTAGATCGTGATGCAACCATTTTCTATTACTATTCTTTAGATGCTCTTCTTTCATCGACGCTGTTCTTATTGCATTTCGTAAGCATTATATTAAGTAAATTATAAAAAAAGAAAAAAAGAAAATGAATTGTTTAGTAAGAAATCTGCTTCGTGGGTCTGCGATTAAAAATATATTATCTTCAACTTCTAACAATGGTTTAACGAATAGCAATTTATATCGGACATTGTGGAACATGTGCAACCGGCAGAACGATGCTATAATATCTTTTGCTGTTCCGAAAATTCAGAATTTACAAATTTACAATTACAAATGTAATAGAAATGCTCATACCAAAGGTAAATAATTTTGTTGTTAAAATTTCTTTCTACGCGTAGTAAGTTCATTAATTATGAGAAATAATTTTTATTTATTAATTAACGTTTTATCTCTTATTGTAATATTACACTTTTAGATATAATAAAAATTTTATAACATTTCTAGCCTTTGTAAATTATTTACATTTCAATAATATTTCTTTATTCAGTTTAACATTTTAATCATTAACATTACGACATGGTATAATTGTATATAATTTTGTTTATTTAAGATTATTAAAAATGTATTTATTATTAATATTATCAGCGGAGAAGGAATTAGTAGAATTCTTGGCTGAAGAAATAGTTGCAGAAAAGAAAGCTCAGAAATTAAAAACTATCCCAACAGAATTAGATGGTTTTAAGATATCTCTGGATAGCGCTGAAGTTACTCTTGAGAAGAATAATCAAGGCGAAATGTAAGAATAAATATAATGTTCAAAAATATATTAACTTATATATATATATATATATATATATATATATATATATATATGTATATATATATAACAATACAATATAAAGTAATAACTGTACATTCTAATTTCTAATGCTAATATATCTCAATTTTATAATCCTAAATAGAATTAGAGTTTCATTCAATGTAAATCATACGGTAGATACTAGTTCTGAACCAGAAATTGATCCTCAAAGTGATAATGCAGATATTGGAGAAATGAAAAGCAAACCATCATTTACCATTGATATAGTAAGAGGAAATCAAACTTTAGGATTTACATGTTCATTTAATAGCGAACCAGGAGCATCCGGAGCTGATGATAGCTATAGTAAGTAATCGTTTATTTATAGTTCATATGAAAAAATATAATGCGTTATATGAATAACCAAAGTGTTGAGTACAAAATGATGATCAGTATCATTTTGATTATTATTCTTTGGAAAATCAAATGCATTCTTATGAAGTTCTTTTATTCGTAATTGTTTGTTATGAAATATTTAAATGAGAATGTGACACTTTTGTACTATAATAAAAAAAAAAGTTACATTTGTTATTTGTTTAATAAAATAAATTTTATATTAAATTACATTTGTATTTTTCAGATGACATTTTTGGTATAGACGAAATAACTTTCTACGAAGGAGAACATAGCGATAAAGTTTATGCAGTTGCTGGTGAAATTATCGATGGTGTAAGTATCTTTGTATTATAGGATATAATACTTTGCTTTTATGAATCTACATATATATTCTTTTTTTTTTTTTTTTTGTAGTATCTATACGATCTTTTGATGAATTATCTCGAAGAAAAGGGTATTTCAAATGGATTTGCTGAAAAAATCATCGAACTTAGTACAAGTTATGAACATACAGCGTATGTTAGTTTATTAGAAGGTCTTTCAAAATTTACCTCTAAAAAATAAGTTTCTTTATTGCTTTCTTATTTGTATTTTGCAATAGAAACATGTAATCATCATATTAAGTTCTTAAAGATTGTTAATGAATATGTATTTAAAAAAGTAAATATTTATCATGCAAATATAAATAACATCATCATGTTGTATCTTTATAAAATAGTTTATAAAAAATATTTTCATTTTGTCCTCATTATAATTGTATAATTATAATAGTAATAGTAATAATGTTATAAAGGAAAAAAAAAATAAGAAGTATAATTTAATAATTTGTTTTAAAACAATAGAATAGAAAGAACATTAACTGTGAGATCTTAAAATTGCTATAGAAGTTTAATCTTTTGTCTGTATATTCAAGCAGAAATAGGAATTAAACATGTCAAATAAAAAAATTAAAAATTCATTAGATCCAATTTTTTTTCCATTTGTCTTACTCATCTTTCCAGTTCTACATACATTGAAATATATCATTATATGTATAGTTATATTTTTCATATACGATGATGAATTATATAATAGTTTAATCAAGGTTTTAGTTTTTATTTGCATTTTATCTTCATTTATATTTTTTGTTTATAGAGGATACCGAAACAATCATATCTTTTTTTTATGAATTAATATCTCATTGATCAACATTTCATTTCATCGAGTTTTAACGATTACAGAATCAAACATTACATGAATGAAATTATTTATTGTCGTTTATTTTCTATTAATCTATTTTTTATTCTATTAATGTTTATAGGTAATAAATGTATTTTATTGACAACAGTAACATTTATTATTCCACGTTACACAACATTTAATATCTACGTTATTTTATAGTTTTGAAAGCTCTAACATTTTTTTTTTCTTTTTTCTTTTTTTTTCTGTTATAAAATAATATATAACATAAGCATGTAATGCGAGAGAATAATATGAAACAATTCAGTTATATAAAATAAACGTTCCTTCAAAGCATTTTTAATACAAAAATTTATTTGTATTGTTTAAAATAGAACTTAATATTATTCGTTTATTAATATTACTTTTTGGAGAAGAGTGATTTTTTATTCTGATAAATATCATATAAAATGATCTATATTTGCCTTTAATTTCATTAAAATAATATATCGAGAGAAATATAGAAAAAAAGAAGAAAAATATAAAATAACAACAAAAACGCTTTTATTCACAATTATTATTTCTATCTTCTGAGTATTAAAAGAAATTATTTAACTAATTAATATTATAATCTCTCTTATATGTATATCTGAAATATTATTTTATTTACATTCATATACTTTGGCATCCATAATATATAAAATAGTATTTCAAATATTTCTAATACCAGTTGGAAACCATCTCGATAATTGATTGAGATAAAAAATTATTAAATCACGTTTGTGTTGTTCAGTAGGATGACTAGTATCAGTTTAAAAAATAATTCAGCTATTTTAATAAAAGGAACCATCGATTTCATTTGTATTCAATCTTTATCATTAATAAAGATCGTAATGATGAAGCATCAATATAACAATAAAAATTATATTAATATAAAAGGGAGAAAAAAAAATATGTATATATATGTGTGTGTTATTTAATTCATTAAAGAAATAAAGATAATATAATTGAAAACTTGAAAGCATTGAATAAGTAATCCTCTATATACTTGCGTATATCTAAAGAATAATTTAATTTTTTAAACAATGACGTATGTACAATGTTTGACATTATTTTTATCATTCATATCTTATTGACTCGTCATTCTATAATTATCATTATAGAAATCAATAATTAATTACATATTGTGTGAATTAATGCTTCGTTATTACCTTTATTAGATCATGCGTTGAAAATACGATTTAAGTACAAAATTCAATCAAAAATGACATACGTTAATGCACTTCACTTATTAATTTTTCCTTTAAAACATTGAATATTTTGATTTTCAACAAAGAAGAAAATCTTTAAGAAAAAGAAAAGAAGAAATAATCTAACAAAAGTTTACAAACTATATTTTAATGATTCCTGATCAGTGTCACTTGGTATCCTGGTATCATTTTTTTTTCCAACAAATTCAACATTTAGAAACATAATAATATATGTATAATGTATGAAACGTGACACACGATATATGATATATGATATAATATACAGTTTAATATAATATACAATATATAATATATAATATATTATATATATATATATATGTATGCATATAGCATAGTTGTGAGATATAAGCGATACAATGGTGAGATTCTCTCAAGTCATTCCGATGTTAATTGGCGGTCATTTGGAAAAATAACTATATCTTTGGCATTTAAATAGAGGTAGAATCATCCGAATCGGTATCATCACCATCAACAACACCATACGATCCATGATTGTCATTACCTTGAGTCCAACTCGATCCTACGGCTATTTCATATCTGTTCTCTTGCATATTACTGGTTGGCACGATCCTAACGTAAGTGTTTTTAATATTGTTCATGAATTCTTGACTGATACCGGTGCTCTTCATCATTGGACTTCTTTCGCCGCTACTTACCGATTTCGATCGAGTCTTATTCTCTGGTTTTTTTTCAGCCTCGATCGATTCCAAAGAACTTTTTCTTCTGCTACCTTTTCTGCTAGATTTTGAGGTCTCTTTATTACCAGTGCCCGTTGTACTTTTCTTACCAAATTTAGGACCGTCGCTACTGTCTAAATATTTTCTGATCCATTTAGGTGTCTCACTTGAATAAGCTTGCATTCTTTTGAAATATTTCGGTGTACCTAATATAACTGGTACATCAGTTTCTATTACAGTTGTAATCACTTGTTCATTCTCATCAAAGTTACTCTCTAAAAATTTCTTCTTAGGTATACTACTAACTGAGATCTTACCAATTGAACTACCTTCGTCATTGATGTCATAGGTATAAGAATAATGGCGTTGAATGTGTTTTGGGGGTTGGATTATATCGAGATCGGGCTCATTGGCCATGATATTTTCTTTCTCTTTTTCTTTAACTTCTTCCTTATTTTTGTCCTTATCTTTATCCTTCTCTTTTTCTTTTTCTTTCTTTAATTTTTCTAAAGCTTCGTCGATAGAAAATTTGTATGGTTTCCTCGTGATATCATGAACTTTACTAGGTGAAAGTAGACATTGTCTAAGATTACCAGTAATGCTGTGTCTTTGTCTAGTCGGTGGATCTAACAAACGACGTAAACTTGAGTTTCTGATCTCTGGTACAGACATTCTTTCTCTAGGTGGTAAGACACTTGTTGATATACCTTTGATCATAGCCATTGTTGAGGTTGTAGTTATCGACGTAGATGTTGATTTTGTTCCAGGTGCTATAGATGAAATAGCCGTCGGTGAGATAGATCTAAGTGCTATCGTAGATTCGAATAATTTTCGATCACCCGGTGGCAAGATAGGTGTCGTGCTAGCGACGATAATACTTTCTAAACATTCACGCGTAGGAGTCTTCAGTTTATTAGATCCGGGATTTACAGTACCGGTAATCTCATCGAATTTGCTCTGTTGATGTTCAGAGATTGGAGAGCTAGCTATTGGTAATAATCTCGATCTTCCACTATCCTGATTACGTGTCAATTGACTGTCAAGACTGAATCTTTGTTTAGGCGTACCAGCCATCAATTTCAGATCATTCTGAGTTTCCAATTCGGGTATCGAGAATCTATCACGATTAAATTTCACTGTAGAATTAGAGACATCTTTCCAATTTCTGTACTTCCCGCCAATATCCAATTGTGATAGACGTTCTCTATGAGTGGCTGCAGAAATCGGTGAAAATCTTTTGTGCTTCATGGGAGGTGGCGATGGTGATTGTAGTATCATCGTTGGTATACCAGAGTCCCTAACGGTGGACAAACATGGTTGGGATAATCTCTGTTGTCCACGAATTGGATAATAATCGCCTGATAGAAGAGTAGGCTGAGAGAGTCTTTCACGTTTAGCCGGTACATCCTGCCGTAAGGCAAAACGTCTGACATCAGGTTGTGAAAATCTCGAGCCATTATCAGCCGTGGATATATTCTCACCGGCGCTACCACCAAGTCGATGGACATTAGGCGTTGAAAGTCTCTCCTCCTCGTTTATACTGTTGTCGCCTGAGGGTGCCCTCAAACTCGTATAAGATAAACGCGAACCACGATTCATACCAACGAAGTTGATGCCGCTGAAACTTGAATTCAAGGTCGGCTGTGACATTCTTATACGACGATCGGGCGAACCACCCCCAGATCGACGTTCGTATGATATCAACAATGTCGGTAGATTTGGTTGTGACAATCGACTCCTTTGACTCGCCGGCGAGTAACTAGGTGGACAGGGTGTAGTTGAATGTGTACCGTCATAAGTAACTGAATCTTGCGATTCTATACTCGATTGTGATTGAGGTTGAGTTTTCACTGGCGTTATATGAAGATTCGGATGAGAGAGTCGATTTTTACGACCTTGGCTAGGTTTTTTCAAGTGGTCGATAAGATTTGGCTGAGATAGGCGTATACAGGGTCGTACAGGACGATTTATGTACCACAGGTCTCGCCGGGAGTAGGGCTCGCATCAGAGGGTACCTATAATCGTTCAATTTTAACAAGAAAATATTTTATTCCTCATTGGAAAAACTTTTAATCGCCAGTCTTAATCAAACGCACAATAGATATTTTCTTATAATTCTTTGGATTAAAGTATTGTAATTTTTCTTTTTTTTTTTTTTTTTTCTTCTTACCTTCCTCTCGTAAACGGCGCATGAAAACTGGTCGTACATCTTCAAAGAATGACGGCAAGTCCAGCTCGGCTGCTCTTGCAATCCCACCATCCTTACACTCCAACCAATATGTATCCATTAGGCCTTTCCCCTGTTTATATATACACATATATATGTATATGTATGTGTGTATATTATGTATTAAAGTTAGTACATCAATGAACATTTTTTTTTTAATATTTATGATTTAATACAAGTAAAAGATGATTCACTTATGATTGAAACAGATCAATAGAAAAAAAAGAAACGTACTTTAACGTCTACCAAACCGCGATGCTCGATTTTGAATCCTCCAACAGCGTCTAAGGCCTTTTTCATTTCTAAACTAATGTGAATCCGTAAAGCTGCAAAAAAAATCACGTTACCGTGTTTTTTCATTTATTTTATTCATCATTTATTTTAAACATCTGCGTTAAAAAAAGTTCTACTCATTTATTTATTTATTTATTTATTTATTTTTTGTTTTTACATTAAACAAAATTTATTTTCAATTATTATTGTTAATGTTACCTTCGCCTGTTGATTCCATACGACTCGCCGTGTTTACCGTATCACCAAATAAACAATACCGTGGCATTTTACTACCCACGATACCAGCCACAACTGGTCCTGTATGTGCACCACTTCGTATTTGAAGTCGTTCACCGGGACGTTTCGGTACTTGAAAGACCGAGGAAGCAGCCAATAGATCTAAAGCCATCGTTGCAATCTCGGACACATGCTTATCACCTTTATATGCAAACAAATAATTAACAATAATATTGACACTTTATTGTTATACACGATTCGTTTATAAAATTAAATTATTATTAAATTATTAAAAAGTTATTTAACAAAAAAAAAAGAATAAACAAAAATTAAGGAAATAACAATGAATAAGAATAATTTCGTTTCATAAGACAAATGGAAGGAAACAAAAATAATTTATTAATTAATCAAAAAGTGAAATAAGAAAAGAAGAGAAAAAGGAGAAAAAAAATTTTAAAAGAAAAAAAAATTCAATAATTTTATGAAATAATATTTTGTACCATTTCTAACTGGCAAACCGGAAGCAACCATATAAGAATCACCAATGGTTTCGACCTTGTAAACGTCGTAACATTCGATACGGGCATCGAACAATTTATATATCGAATTGAGAAACGTGACAACCTGAAAAAGGAACAAATTTTTAAGAATTAAATAAAACGTAAACATGAAATATTGATTATATCATTAGGGATCTCTTATTATTTTTATTCGAATTTATGAATATTTGAGTTTTGGAATATCCATAAAATTTATATTAAAATATCTGAATATATATTCGGATATTTGTTTATTGATCGACTAACGTCGAAGAGTCAAATCTTCTATGAAAATGCAATTGATATCATTTTACGACGTAAATTTAGAAAATTTACTATTAAAATGTGTTTACCCAAATTCTTGATAAATAAATAACTAATTTACAACAAAGATCTGATTACAATTCAAACGATTGTAATAAGATAATACAATTCGCAAATCAATATTTCTAATTAGTTTATTCTCCTTTTCGTTCTTGTATTCTCGTTACAAGGATCTCGTATTCGAGTCAGATAAAATTAAACAAGAAAAATTATAGAAACATTATTTTCTTTTATTGTTTAAAAAGAATAAAATATTATTCATGTAATATACCACCTGTAATAAATGATACGTCTCAGAATATAAGAGACATATATATAAAAAACTATTTTTTAGATTTCATATCCAGAAAAAAAAAATAATACCGTAAAGTATGTTCAAAAGTATTTATTTTATAATTTGAGATGTTTATTTAGCGGAACCGTGCTAATTCTGTACAATTTGATTTCACCTGATATGGCGAAAATTAAGAGAAATTAAATTTTCAAAAACCTTTTACCTTTAGAAAAATAATATCATCAGCAAGTGCGCTTACTTTAATTGCGGGAGTAATATTGTAAACGTAATTATATCATGTTTGCGTCCCTGGAAAATATATAAGTAAACTTGTTTTCTTATATCAAAATAGTAAGTCATTATTTTGACATATAATAATAATTAAATAAAATATTAATATATTAATCTTTTTAAATTTCTTGTATTATATCGTTTTACTTTCCTTCTCATCGTAATAAGAATCTAAATGAAGGAGAGCTTTTATATATATTTTTATATATAAAATTTTTATATATACTTTTATATATATTTATATATATTTTATATATATATATATAAAATATATATATATATATATATATATATATATATATATATATTTGGAATAATCACTATACAAGATTTGGACGAAACCGGAGCCACTTGAATACTCGGATTTAAATCCAAATATACGAATACTTAGATTTGAATTTTGAGTCGTAATATTCGAGTAATTGAAATATTCGAATATTTAGATACAGTAAGAGTTTTAATTATGATATCACGCGGATGATCATACTTAGACATAATCGAGATTTTTAAATTAAACAATATCACATGTTAATTGAAAGAATTTTTTTTTTTTAAAGCACTGTACCTCGAGTGGTGTATTTTCAGCGGCAATTTCAGTAAATCCAACGATATCGCTGAAGTAAACGGTCACTGCTTCGTAATATTCAGCTGGCACCTTGTACGTAGTAAACCTTGATTTATTAACTTATTCGTAAATCAAATATTTTTGGTGTTTTTGTTTTTCTTTTCTTTTCTTTTCTTTTTTTTTTTCTTTTTTCGTTATATCAAATCAAATTAATATACCTGTTGAGTTTGTTTTAGTTGTTGAGCTACGCTAGGTGGTAACATTTGAAAGAGCAAAGTGTCGCTCTTTCTCTTCTCTCTCTTCAATTCACGAGCTTTTTGCGCTAAATTGGCAGCATACATCTACAAAGTTGATATCGTTTGAGAAATGTACAAGTTTAAACGTATAGATCTTTTTTTTTTTTTAATGTATTAATGAAATGAAACTTTAACTTAAAAAAAAAAAAAAAAAAAATAGAAAAAAAAAAGAAAAAAAAAGAAAAAAAATTTATTTTACTAATTAATTTTACTCATTATGAATCACATTCTCTCTCTCTCTCTCTCTCTCTCTCTCTCTCTCTCTTTCTTTCTCTTTCTTAGTAAAATTAACTTACTTGAATGGTAGCCACTGCATTGCGTACTAATATTATAATAATAGGTGAAACAACTAGGACCAAAACAACAATGGCTATACCAGCAACCTCCTTATTACTGGCATCTTGCAAAGTTGAATTAACATAATCTCTGAAAAAAAGAAAAAAAAAACGATATATATTTCGTTATATCATTGCCATAAATGATCGTGACAAAAAAATAAACAAAAAAAAAAAAAAAGAAAGAAAAAAAATTTACCGTATCATATGACGTAATTCGCGTTGAAGTTTACGTAGTTCATCGACGTAGGTCGCCATTGAGTCAAAATAAGCAATGGCGTCTTCCACGCTAGGCTCTCGCTTTCGATTCCGAAGAATTTCATCTCGCCTGCGATTAAAAAAAGAAAGGGGGCGAAAAAAAAAATACAAATTCATTATTTTCATTAATAGTAATAATATAATAATAATTATTATACATACAGATATATATATATGTATCTAATTATTAAATAATATTAGACATTTTCTAACGAATCTTTTTTGCTCTTAATAATAATAATAAGTATTATAACAATTATTAGAAAAATAACAATTTAAAAATTAGTTCGAAAATTTGGAGAAATACTGACTAAACTGATTCTGAGAAACGAGAATAAATAATATTGATAATATAATAATATAATAATATAATAATATATTTGTATAAATATATAAAATTTATACAAATTATAGCTAGACAGGAAGATAAATAATAATAATAATTATTATTATATATATATACATTATATGTCTGATTTAAATATATATGAGTACGTGTATGTGCGTGTGTATATGTGTTATACATACCTAGACTTGATCCTGCCATAGTCGGACATTGTTCGAGTAAGGTCGATATAAAAGTGTTTTAAAGAAGGCACATATGTGAGGGATCCGTTCAACAGATCTCGTCCTAGAGCTTCATGACGTACATAACTAACATAGTTTTCTCCTAAAAGTATTCCACGTCCAAAATAATTGATTCCATAAACGGAAGCGATGCCAAGACTTTCGATGCTTCGTAATAGATTTTTGAAGGCTATCAAATATCTGTATATAAAAAGAGATATGTATGTATTTATATAGCTAGACGTATTATATAAAATTATGTACATATTGTATGTACAATGATTGTCAAAAGTAAACCAAAAAGAAAAAAAATATAATCAGTAACAAATATTCATTTATGACTGTTGATACTTCGTAGTAGATTTGTTAATGTTATATGTTAACGATAATGTCAAATAAATTTTATATAAAATAATTTATAATATAAAGGAGATAAAGATGGATCGAATAATAAAGGAAAAAGAAGACAAAAAAGAAATCAGAGAAATAATGATAGAAAGAATACTACTTTGCCGGTTTTGTTGTACAGCGTGACCCAAAAGTTTTTAGATGGTTTTAAAAATCAATTATACTTTTTCCAAACTTTTTAAGCTAATTTTTTTTCTTCGGATTGTACGACTTTACAAACTTAACTACAAGGTCAAAAAGTTTTGAAAAAGATTGATAAGTTTTTAATACCATCAAGAAATTTTTGGCCCATATTAGAAACTTTTGACCCACTCTGTTTATTGGTTTAATTAGGGGTTCTTATTTTTTTCTTTTTCTTTTTTTTTTTTTTTTTTTAAATTAATAACGTAATAGAATTCTTTATATTTTTTGTATCAATAGTTCCAAACTTTTGACACAATATTGACTACTGTAGTAATAGTAAACAGTAGTAATAGTAATATTTTTTACAAATTTGCTACTAAATAATACAACGATTGTTTGAATATTATGAAAATTTAATTGGAAACAAAAAGAAAATGAACTTACGTGACGCTTCCATTGAGAATCATTATCTAATATCGGAGTCAATATTTAAAAAAAAAATAATTGTTCCAATATTTAATATAAATGTGAGTTATTAAATTTAATAAGAAGAAGAAAAGAAAGAATAAAAGAAAGACAAAAAGAAGGGCAAAGAAAAAAGGAAAGAAAGAAAAAAAAATTAATTAAATAAAGAAAAGAACTCGCCTCCATACACCGCTGTTATCTGTTTCCTTGATCTGATTGGTCAAATGATCTAGCATGGCGGCATTTACGCTTGTGTACCAAGCCATCACCTCTGTTATACTACTCTCTTCCGAGCTTATTTTCTGTCTGAAATATAAAAATGCAATTATTCCTTATATATTTTTTCATTCTTTCCTATTTTTGCAAAATATAAACATAAATAAATAAATAAGAAAATAATTACCTAATAATAATAATAATAATAATAATAATAATTATTATTATAATAATAATAAATAATAATAATAATAATAATAATAATAATAATAATAATAATAATAATAATAATAATAATAATAATAATAATAATAATAATAATAATAATAAAAAGAAAGAAAAAAGAAATTATATATTTTCTCTCTCTCTCTCTCTTTATGCTACTCTTTGAACATAGGTATATTCTTTTTCTTTTTTAATATTTCGTTTCAATAGAGAAAGAGAGAAAAAGAGAGAGAAAGAGAGAGAGAGAGAGAGAGAGAGAGAAAGAGAGAGAGAGAGAGAGAAAGAAATTCCATCAACGATACAATATTGTCCTCTATTCCGCCGTATTGAAAGCTATTTGCCAAACTCTTTACAAGAGACAAAGAACAATATATATATACGTATGTGTATGTATTGAAATAGAGAGAGAGAGAGAGAGAGAGAGAGAGAGAGAGAGAGAGAGGGAGGGAGGGGGGGGAGAGAGAGAGAGAGAAAGTCTAAAAATACATCCAAGTGCTCCAAATGAGCGGTCACGCGCTCATGCGTGACAACCTCATCATGTATACATATACATATATATACATATATATGTATATATATATATATATGCATATAGTAGATAGTAAGAAAAATGGAATGAGAAAAGCTCCCGAAGGAGTTTCTTTGAGAGAATTTATTACACCTTCGTGGGTACTTAGCCCTGATCTACTGTCAATATGTACCATCTTCTTTCTTGTCATACCTAACAATGAGATCTTATCATTTCTTCATTCTGTTTCTTTCTTTCTTTCTTTCTTTCTCTTTTTCTATCTTTACTTCTCTTTCTTTCTTATTCGAAGCAACTTGAAGATACTTAATGATCTGTTACCACTTTGCTGTTCTCTTTACGGCCTCGTCAACGCCATTCCATTATCTTTTTTCCTCCCTAGACATGCGCGCGCGCACGTGTGTGTGTGTGTGTGTGTGTTGTATGTGTGTGCACACGCATGCACATGTATATGTGATGCATGCACGCATATATCTATGTATGTATATATGTATATATATATGTAGGTAAATATATGTATATGTATGTATATATGTATGTATATATGTAGTAAATATTTATGTATGTACATATGCACGTAAATGGAAATTAATAACCCGTCCCGCGCCATATTGATATTTTGTCTTTTTTTTTTCTTTTTTATCTTCTTCTTCTTTTTCTTGTTCTGTTTCTTTTACTTCTTCTCTTTCTCCTTTTTTTTTCTTTCTTTTACTTTCTCTTCCTCTTCTTATTCTTCTTCTTCTTCTTCTTCTTCTTCTTTTTTTTATTTTTCTTTTTGCTCATCGATATGAAGAATTTATCAAGACGAATATGACGTCTAATAACGAAAATAACTTTCTATCTGCGGTAAAATTTAGTCAACGATAATAATGTTCGATATCTCTACAATGAATTTTTATCGATGTAGAAATAATTTCGATTTATGGATGAATTTCGATCGATGTTAATCGATCTCGATTGATCTATGGTGAAATTCTAACCTAATGAAAGTTTGGTTGGTATGATATCGGATAATATCGTTCAATGAAATTAATATCGATCTACGTAGAATATTTGTTTAAAGGTAAAACTAATTTGATGGACAGATCTACAAAGATTAATAATCAATGAAAATAATTGACTATACGAAGTAGTATTTCGTCAATGGAATATTTTAATTTTTCTCCGCAAATACGATCGATTCATCGATCGATGATACAATGGAAAGTTAAAAAAAAGTAACAAAATCTTTAAAAGAGATTTATATCATATATATATATATATATATGTATATAATATGTGTGTATACACATACGTAACAACACAGTTACGTAATAAAAATAAAAATTGACTGATGATTGTGATACTACTGTAATCGAGATACGAGTGAAGTTTGTATTCTCATGGCCAACGAAATGTAGATCGTGTTTGACAAGATGTGAAAGATGATATTCGGAACTCTCGTCCACGTCGCCTATGATAGGCAGAATTTTCCATATCGATACTTTATCGTCCTATCGATTTATTGGCTATACGTGCCTCTGCTGTGAAGCCGAGCAGCTTTTTCATTCCGGCGGAATGAAAAACGTGCTTTCTATAAATATTCTCCTATGGGGTATACTATGGTTATACTATTATCGACTCTTGTATTATTTCTCTTCGACTACTTATATTATACGTTATAATATTGTTATGTATTGTTTTAGAAACAAATTTTTACTCGTTTATTTGTAAATTTAATTAATTAATTTTTTATTGAATTTTAATGTATCATATATAATCATAACCTATCAATTCATAATCATATATATATATATATATATATGATTATGGAATACGGTATGATATGTACTAATTTTTTTGCTATCTGCTATTATATTATATATATATATATATATATATATATATATATATATATATGTAATATTATAGTAGTACTATTTATATATAATATATAATATTAGATTATATATACATATACAAACAAGAATATATATACATATATATTCTTGTTTGGATCCTATTCTTTGTTTTTTTTAATAGCACACACTATACCATGTTCAATTATTAATTTCCTTTATTAATCAAAATACGATAATCATGATTTTACAAAAAGAATATAAAATGATTGAGAATCATTCTGGTTTACTTGCATTATATTCTTTCTCATCTTTATCGATTATTATAACGAACTTCGTTAAGATATCTCGTCGATTAAAATTTATAAAATAAAAAAAAATCTCACAAAACTTATTTGATTTTAGAATCATTACTATAAACTATTTCAAATTATATTTCATATTTTTATCGATTATATATTACTACATATATATATATATATTTCTTTTCTCTTTTATTATTATTATCATCGAACTTTATTTTATATTATTTTGTATTCGTTGGAAACGATGTGTTTAACATGAACCAATGAAAAAGTCCGGGAAAATTCAAATAATAATTATATTTTATGCGTAATATAAACAATAATGTTGAAAAATAAAAAAAAAACAAAAAACAAAAAAGATGCGAAGAGAGATACGAATATAATGGTAATGAGATGGTAATGAAAGATACGCCATCGTGTCTTTCCATAAAGTATTTTAAGTAGAGTACTTAAATGAGGTCTAACTTCGATCGTATTTTAATGTCCGCCATAATGGTTGGTGATGTAGAAGAGAAGTGTACACACACTTGTACTATGAATGGAAATTCAACAAGTGTCGGAACGATGACTCGAGAGAACGCTACCTCTTCTTGTAATTTTCCATATATTATCGAATATTCATTTTGTTCTACGAACGAAACAAAGAATTTATTCGAATGATTATTTTTTTTCTTTTCCTTATTACAATTTTACATGTAATCAAATTAAAATAGTATCCTCTACAAAGATTAATTTAATAATCAATAATTATATACAAATCATGATTAATAATCAAAACGATAAAAATCTAACCTTAATATTTCGATTTAATTAATTCTATAACGAAATTATTAAAAAATTTATTCAAATGATATTTTTTTTTTCTTTTCATTATTACAATCTTAGATGTAATCAGATTAGAACAGTATTCTCTACAAAAATTAATTTAATAATCGATAATTCTATACAAAGCATGATTAATAATCAAAATGATAAAAATCTAATCTTAATATTTCGATTTAATTAATTCTACAACGAAATTATTAAAAAATTTATTCAAATGATATTTTTTTTCTTTTCATTATTACAATCTTAGATGTAATCAGATTAGAACAGTATTCTCTACAAAGATTAATTTAATAATCGATAATTCTATACAAAGCATGATTAATAATCAAAACGATAAAAATCTAACCTTAATATTTCGATTTAATTAATTCTACAATAAAACGGTTTAAGAATTTATTCCAATAATATTTTTTTCCTTTTCAATATTATATATAATTAGATTAGAATCGTAATCTTACAAAGATTAATGTGATGATTAATAATACTATAGAAAATATGATTAATAATCAAAATGATAGAAATCTAACCTTAATCACGTGACTAATTTGCCAATTCCACGTAATATCTTAATAAGCAATTTATTAATTAGAAGTTATGTACGATTGGAGTGTCACGCATTAGTTTATCTACATATATACATATGAGTGTATCGCTTTTACACAAAAGTACATCTAAGAATAAGATACAAATTAAAACACGTTTTAGAAAAATTTTAATTGAATTCGATTAAATTTAATTAATTACTATTAATTCGATCAACAGTATAGCGAATAACAAAACTTTTAACTGTATACCATTATTAACGTACAATTTCGTAATATTCATAATCATTTAGAAAAGATTACATATAGTATAGAAATATAGGTTATATACATTCTCTTAGCTTATTTTCATCAATATTTTATTTCTTCCATATAATGTAAAGAATTTTTAAAATGATTATTGATATCACGAAAATATAGATTAAGAACGACACACAGCTAAAAGGATAACTGTTTGCTATACTGCTAATCGAGTTAATCGTCGATTAAAGTTAACCGAGCTTGCTCGAATTGGCCCTTAAAGCATTACTCTTCTTTGACGTCATAACCAATTATACATACATAAACAGGATCAAAAGTTCTTAGGTCGGCGAAAAGTTTTTAGATGATTTAAAAAATTAATTACTCTTTGTCGAGACCTTTTGGGCTAATTTTTTTTCTTTTTCTTTATGAAAATATTACGAGCGAGGTTTGTAACATTTGTTACAATCTAAAAGATAAAATTATTCTCGTACTATTAGAAAAAGATTAATTGATTTTTAAAATCACTTGAAAACTTTTGGCTCACTTATCCTGTATGTAAAAAACAAAACAAAACATAAAAAAAAAAAATAATAATAATAAAAAAAAATTTCAATATTTTTTTTCATTTTGGCTTCGAATTTTATCAAATATCATTTACAATCGTAGTCAATTATTTTCCTTCTTAGTTTCTCCTTTCTATTCTATCAAAATAAACAAAATTTTGTTCTAGATAAAAAAATAAAAAGAAAATTCTGTAATACATTTTTGAAAAAAAAAATTTAGTAGCTTTGATTTACCTGAAATCCTCGAGCCGTGCTTGAAAGGCTTCCTTGCTAACAACATCGTATGTTTGCGTCTTGCTTTCGTCTCTTGGGACGGAAACCAAGGGCCAGGTTGTCATATTATGCAGAGCATGATCGGTTATAGCGAATCTTTGCGTCAGATTGGACCTTCGAAAAAGATATACAAGAAAGAAAAGAGAAAGTTAATGTGAGCCAATATAAAAAACGAAAGGGACTGAGGCGTGTCGAATTAAAAAAAAAAGAAAAAAAAAGAAAAAAGAAGAAAAAATAAAAAAAATAAAAGAATAAGAAAATAGCTGTAATAATGACGTACAATATATTAAGGATACTAAAAGAGTTATGCTCATTATATATATATATTTTTTTTTTCTTTTTATTAACAAAAAATTTTTCATTTAATAAAAATAAAATTTAATTTATAATTAATTTTGCGTTAAGCGGATAAAATTTTACTATGTGTGTGTGTGTGTGTATGTATATATAATATATATAATATATATAATATATATATATATATATATATATATATATATATATATATGTAAGCGCCCGCATGTATGTATATGTGACTTATCATTTCCACTTGGCTAAGTTTTTCTTTTATTTATTCATTTTTTTGAGAGGGGAGATTATATATTGTCCCTAATATGTCCTTCACTATCGTACGTATTTAAATTAAAAGAATATTTCCTTTAATTTGCAAAGAATAAAAATAAAATAGTTATTATAACTTTTAAAAATATTTTTTTTTTACTTCCACATTGCAATTTAAACTTTTGTAATTTAAACTTTACGTGTTTATTGCTTTTCTTTGAAATACTTTATTTTTATATTTTTCTTTTTTCATCTTTAAAATTATAAAATAGTAATTACTCGTATCGTGTATTTGTAATTATTTAGGAATAATATTTTTTACTTTGTCATTTTAAAAGAACATGCATAAATATATTTTTTTAAATAATATTTTTAATACATATAGTATATGTCTTATATTTTAAATGATAATATATATATATTAATAAAATATAAATAAAATAAAATTTTTAATATATGTTATATATATATATATATATATATGATGTATTAAAAATAATAATAAAAAAAATATTTATAAAAACAATAAATATAAACAATAATTATACATAAAAAAAAAACCTGACACTTTTCACTTAAACGAAACTCACTGAACTGTTAAATAAAATGTGAACGATATTTTGTATGGTTTAATGGATAATAAAAAAAAAAAAAAGAAAAAAAAAAAGAAATAATGAAAAGATAAAAAAAGGCAATATAATAATTGATTTATTGGCGAAGAAACGATTCGAAAAGAAAAAAAAGAAAAAAATCAAAAACAAAAAATATATGTAAATATTCTCGTTTCAATTGACATCGTAAATTATTTAATCAATCTCGATGATTAACACGTTGCTCGCGCGAAAGAATCGAAGCAGAAGGGTCGGGTCAATAAAGCACGATTCACTGATCGTGAAGTTTTAATCGAGTGTAGGGCCTTCGACGGTCCAATATGCATCATACGAATCCAATGTTTACAGATTGTGAGATAGAAATTCTACTTTGAATAGAAATCGATCAATAAGAAAACCGTTTTTACATTTTCCATTTTGTCTTCGTTGAAATATTATCGAAAAATTTTTTTTCTTATGAACAATTATTACTTTTTCTTTATCATTCAAGAAGACAATCATACATCTTTTATTTAAATCTCATTATAATAAGAATTAATAATAATCATTAACTTTGCCTTAAAGTTAAAATTTTAATCACACGAAGTTTTTTTTTTATAAACAATTATTATTTTATCATTTAAATGCATTTATATCTTTTAATTATATAGAAATAATAATAATAGTAATAATAATAATAATAATAAAGATAAATAAAAATTGTACAACACATACAAACAAATAAAAAAATTGTACACGTAATAATGTAATTTGTATTATATAAAATAAAATAAAATTCTTATGTGTCTTTACTGATGTACACAAAAATTTTAAAAACTATAAATAAATATGATATTATCGAACCTATATCAATTAAATATATTATTTTAGTCTGTTTGTTTAAAAATTATTAATATAATAAAAATGTTATATATACACGTACATACATATATAATATTAAACTTAATAAATTATAAAGTAATATGGAAGGATGTTACATAATAATCAATGATATTTTATATAATAAATTAAACATTGTTTTTGATGACATATAAAAAAGTATAAATAAATATTATAATATTTTCAAAACAATTCATTTAATTAAGCATATTATATTTCAGACAATTAGTTTAAAAAAAATTTTTAAATATTAAAAACAATGTTATATATACATATATTTATTTATAATATAATAAAGAATATATTAGTATGTATATAAAAAAAATGTTATAAAATAATGTAACTATTATATGTAATAAATTAAAAACTTTGTAATTAGTATGTCGTATGAAGAAAATTAAAAAACAAAAAGAAAAATAAATAAATATATAAATAAATATCATAATAATTGTTTTAGAGTAATTTCACTTAAATCTGTTAATTCAATATGTTTACTTCTTAACTAAATGTATTTTTTATTTTGAAGTATTAAAGTATTAGTACGATAAAGTATAAAAAGTAGTATAAACGAATGCAGTAGTAGTAATTAATGATGTATTTATTTTTTGTATAACAATTCATAAAAAGTAATATCAAAGAAATTGAAAAATAAATTTAATTAATGATTAATGCAGTTCATAGTGCTCTTTTTTTCTTTTTTATTTCTTTTTTTTTTGCTTAAGGAAAATAAAAAGAGATTGCAATGGTGTCGATTAAAATTCATTGAAGGTTCCATTTGTTTTCATTCGTGGACGCATTAAAGGTTTCGTTTTATTCAGATAAAACTATTCCTTCCATTCACGTGAGTCACGTATATACAGAAGAGATCAAGCGATCAGTAAGATTTTAAGTGAAATGGTAAAAATATACAAAGGTATACATGAAAACAAAAAAAAAAAAAAAAAAAAAAGAAAATTAGGTCGTTTTTAAAGATTTCAAGTTTACTAAATAACTACGAGAAAAAAAAAGAAAGTAAAAGTAGTATCTTATTTTTATTAATAATACGGAATCAGAATATTTCTTTCAACGGTTTCTTTTAAAAAGTATTAAGAATTTATAAAAAAAAAAAGAAAAGAAAAACAAAAAAATTGTTTTTCCCGTATATATCTATAATACGTGTGTGTACATTTAATGAATAACGAGGAAGAGAGAAAATGAAAACAAATAAAAAATGAATAAATAAAATCAAGAAGAAACAATTTCATCATTTTTGTTTTGTTTTAATTATCAATATAGATCTATCAGAATAGAGAGATAAAATGTTTTTCTTTCAACAATTTGTTTAAAATATTTAAGAATTTGCAAAAAGAAAAAAACCAAGTGCGTTTATATTTCATATATATATATATATATATATATATATATATATATATATATACTATATATATACTATATATATATATATACTATATATATATACTATATATATATATATATATATATATATATATATATACTATATATATACTATATATATATACTATATATATATACTATATATATATATATATATATATATATATATATATATATATATATATATATACTATATACACAGGTATGTTTGGTAAATAATGAAATAAAAATATGAATATATTTTACCATGTTTTAAAATATAGATTTATGTTAAATAGAAAACTATTTCCTCATTAAAATTTTTCAGAAATTTTTACAAGAAAAAAAAAAAGGAAAAGAAATTATTTTTATAAAATCAAAAAAAAAAAAAAAAAAAAAGAAAAAGAAAAAAAGGAAAGAAATTCCGATAAAATTTATTTTTAAATATCCTTGAACTATATTTATTTACTAAATATACATATACTCGCGAAATTTGTTAGTCGTTCGAACAAATCTATAACTAAACGATTTCATAAGAAAATGTAATTTTAATGTAAATCAATAAATGTTTATAAATAAATACCTTAAAGTGCTGCCATTGGTATAAATAAAGAATGCTACTTCGGATCTTTCGAGTTGCATCCTGGTCACCACTTTGCCCAAATCTGTAGCTATGGTTACCTATATCGATAAAAGATATATATATATAAATATAATTGTGTGTGTGTGTGTATACATACATATATACATATACATGTATATGTACATGTATATATATATATATATGATGTTTGTGGTTATAATCGGTCAATACCACAACTACGTAATTGCAATTACGTTATCATAATTACATTACATTATACAACAAATGAATATTTTCATTATTCAATAAACTGTTGTTAAAAATCTATTAATAATGTATATATATATATATATATATATATATATATATATTATATATATATAATACATACAATGAAATATTCATTTATTAATATCTATACATCGAGTGTTTTATTCCAGTTTGCAATAATATTACGTATGAAATGAACTTTTCTGCGAATTCATTTTACTGAATAATTGTCATCTCTTTCTCTGCAAATAGACGTTTTATATATTATCTAATTTTTATAATATTATTTATATGCCGAAAAGTTCTGTATATGAAAAAAAAATTTTGCATCAAGATATTGCAATATAATTGATCGAAGTATGTAAACATTTGTTTACAGAACGTTTTATATTTTTTAATTTAATATTATATATATGTATATACAAGGTGGGAAAATAATTTTAATCATCTTGAATATCTCCGTTTTTTTTTCAGAAATATGAAAAAAATCTTATGGTACGGAAGAGACCATAAAATGGCAATTTTTTTTTTTAGGTAGACTCATAAAGGTCATATAAATGTCAACCGAGTTTTTTTTTAATGGAATCATGGGTTTTTGATTGCATTAATCGATGCAGCTTGACATTCTATATATAACAAAAAAATTTAATATTAACCCATGTATGTTGAAAAATTATTAATTTAGGAGATATTTCAATTATATCCTTATTACAAAAAAAAAGTTTTTCCTTTTATTAAGTTGACGACTACCAATAGATTTTTTATCCTTTATCTTAAATAAACAATACAAAATTTACATAATTGTAATAAAAATTTAAATGATTTCATTATAGTTACGTTTTTATTACCGAAAAAAAAGTATATATTTATATATACACATTAAATTCAATCATAAAAATTATTAACAAAATCGATTTTATTATAACGATATTATTACGATATTAAGATAAATAAAGAATGAATTACACTTGAAAACGGCATTTCTTTCAAGTCTTTACGATTTTTCATTTCGAAGACATCGCTATCGAAAGATTTCATTCATAATTTAAATACTACAACTCGTTCGTAAGTAATAGTAAATAGTTAGTAGAAGCAATAGTAAGGATACGTAAATTCTCGGAATTTTTTAGATCAGTGTGTCATTAAGCAAATTTGAATGAAATTATATAGGTCAGTCAATATAAATGTCAATATAAATGTTTTCCATTTATATGGAAATATTTCCAGAATTAAAAATCATAGAGACACGAATCAAACATCATTTTAAAGAGTAGAATTTTCTCTACTTTTTTTTTTTTTAAATATTGTTAAAAATTAATTAACAATTTGTTATGAACAATTTTTATAAATAATTCCTTATGGACTTTGAATTTGTCTTATTTTTTATAAAATACGAAAGAAAAATACATTCAGAGTTATAGAATTATATAAAAATTGATAAATAATTAATAAATATATTCTTTTTTTTGATCAAAGAAATAATTATTAATAATCATATCTTCAGTTTACATTGATATATATAAATATATACGGAACTTTATATTACTCTTTCACAGTTATCTAAAGTGATTTTTAATACGTTATATTTTGATAAATAAATTGTAAGTATCGTGACAAAATTCTTCTACATTATTATCTGTATTTTTTTTTTTTTTATTTGTTTCTCTTTTTGTATTTATTTTCAAATTTAGTTTTAGTAATATTTTTTATTAGACAATATTACAAACTAAATGAATCTTCGTACGAATGTACGGAGCCTAATTGTATTATAATTTTTGTTTATCGGTACATTAACTTCGATGTGAGTGAAATGAAATTAAAAATGAAGAAATTAAGAAATAAAAGAAATAAATAAAAGAAAAAAAGAGAAATAGAAGAAGAAACAAAATTAATTAATAGAAAAATTATAAAATAAAATAAAAAAATGGGAAATAAATAAAAATTTCGACAGCTATATAACTGTATTCTAACAGTTGTATGACTGTATTCTAATGGATCTTTTGTGAAATTAACTCTGTTTACGTACGTGCTACATGCACTTTGGAAAGCATCGCGACTAATGGGTGGAGTTCCCTAGTCGATGTAACTTCCGAAAGGGAAGGGAACTAATTGTAAAGCACATACTGAAAGAGAGAGAGAGAGAGAGAGAGAGAGAGAGAGAGAGAGAGAGAGAGAGAGAGAAAGAGAGAGAAAGAGAGAGAGAGAGAGAGAGAGAGAGAGAGAAAGAGAGAGAAAGAGAGAGAGAGAGAGAGAGAGAGAGAGAGAGAGAGAGAGAAAGAAAAAGAGCGGACAGGATAGAGTACCGGATACTTTTATGGTAGGCTGAAGTAGCATGTTGAAGTAAAATTGCTTTGTCAATATTTATTACATAGATATATATATATATATATATATATATATATATATATATATATATATATATATATATATAATAAATGCACTTCTCTTGTATCGAATTACTATTTGAGAAACATGATTACTAGGAGTAGAACAGGAAAGATAGGAATATATATTATATATATGTATATATATATATATATATATAATATATAATATATCACAATATCACATACATCATGTGCCTATACATACAGGATTTTTCTTTTTTAAATTGAAGCACTTAAATATTTAGAGAATTAAAATAGAAAAAGAAAATTGTTCATAAAAAAAAAAACCATAAGTAATGACATTAATTAAATAATAGAAAAAATTGTTATATTAAGCTTGATTTTGCATGATTTACATGTAAAAAGAAAAGAAAAGAAAAAAAAAACGAAGTATTTTTATCGTCTATCATCGAAGTAAACTTTCCAGAAGGAAAATTTCATGAAATTTGTTCTGAAATTTGTTCATAGTTAAATTATTCAAAAATGAGTAACACATCAAACTCGAAGGCACTTATGCGTGTACCGACAATGATGATACTGATGACGAAGGAAACTAAGTTTGATAAGCACGAGAACGAGGACATCGATGCATTTATGCTTTCCTATCTTTCCTGTTCTACTTCTAGTAATCATGTTTCTCAAATAGTAATTTGATACAAGAGAAGTGCATTTATTATATATATATATATATATATATATATATATATATATTCGACGAATAATTATCTTTATTTTAAAATGTGGCATTATAATATTGTTATTTAATATTATAATTTTATTTTTATGCAAATATTATTTTTAGAATTATAGCATCGATAGAATTTAATAAATTAAATAAACTATAACAATCAATGTTTTTTTAATGAAATACAATTTTTTGTTTTTTCTCCTCTTTTTTTTTTTTTTTAACTTCTTTTTTTATCCTCCAATAAAAATTACCAATAGAGCATGCAATATTTCCAATAAAAAAATTATCAATATGTGGCGATAATGAAATTATTAAATTTTTTTCAACATTATTCATATCTACAATACGAATTTTTATAAACAATAAAATTCATTTATTCATTCATTTTATCTTTTCTTTTTTTTTTATCCTTACATAAAAAATTATTCTCCGATGAAATATATCATTTAAAAGAAATGAAATTTTTTAATAAAATGTTAAATCTGATATATATATATATGGAGATATGTTCGATAATAAAAAAAAAATATACTTTTCTTCCTTTTCTTTCATTGCGAGATAAAAATCATAAGTCATTAAAAAATATACAATTATAGAAGTAAGAACGATGGAGGAATGAAAATATCTTTAATATTAGAACTAATGTTGGTAGTATTATGTCCACTTTATCGAGTATGTACATACATATATAGGCGTGGAATATTTACCATTCACTCGTTATTTTTAGTTGGTTCAATCGATATCTAGGAATTACTCCTATTCTGTCTAATTGTATGCTATATATACACGATTATCTACCCTTCACCTCTTCGTCTCTGTTATATGACACCATGCATACACATACGCGCATGCACATCTACATAAGTTCGTTAAGATACTCTCTACGTGTATAATAGTAATTAGACATAATTGCCAATTTAGTTGGTTCATTATCGATTTGTTTGCGAAGTTAGTCTCGTATTTTTTTGTTTTCCTTTTTTGTTTCTTTTTCCTTTTTTTCTTTTTTTTCTTTTTTTTCTTTTTTTTGCTTATCGTTCTTTCATCTATTAACGCATTGGAATTAAAATTCGATATGATTGCGAATGAATTAAAAAGAAGAAAAAAAAAAAATAATGAAAAAGAGAAAGAAGAGAAAGGAAATATTAATAACACTTGGATGTGGTTTTTAGAATGAAATTTCTTTTTTTCAATTCGCGACTTATAATTAAAAAAGGAAAAGAAAAAGAAAGAAAAAATAATTCGTTTTCGTTTCGTGACAAGGATAAGAGAATATAAAAATGTGCCTTTCAAAATCTTTTCAAATTTTTTTTTAAAATCACTTTTATACGTGTTATTGCAAAATATTCAATTGTAAAATCGTAATGAAACATCGTACATTGTCCCTTCAGAATTTATTTATTTCATATACTATTAATAATTTTGAAAGTAATTACAGTTTATGTCGTTCATAATCTTTTTTAAAAAATCGCTTGAGAAAAATAATTTGACGGAAAAGTAAATAAATAAATAAATAACACAACGAAGAATGCCTTTCCATACCTCTTTAATTTCATTTCGGCAATGTATATTATTCATGATGAATTGTTTATAAAATTAGAACTTGTCTAAAAAAAAAAAAAAAAAAAAAACGGTCAAGCGACGAGAACTAATTATTTCGCTTGTTGTATTCCCTTTTAATTTCGTTCGCGACTTAAAAAAAAGAAAAAAAAAAAAAAGAAAAAAGAAAGAAAAAAGAAAAAAGAAAAATAAAATTTAAACTTTGAGAAATTATATTATCAAATAACCAAAAAAAAAAAAATAAAAAAAACAAAAAAAGAATATATATATCAAAGAAGAAACTACAAACCTGTGTTTCGATGTCCGATACTTCCTGCCGATAAATCAATATGTCGTGGAGCGTATTGGCAGTTTGTACGATCAAAGCTAGGATCGGTATGAACGGTAGTACCAACATTTGCAACAATTGAATCCTTCGGCCACGACGACTCGCAGGATCCGTGGCACGTGCCCAACAGGATTTTTTACGATTTGCCTTTGCCGATACATCCTCCGATGAAAGACTCCTTACCGAGCTTATCTCTGCCACGCAGGATCCGTTACGCGGTGACATGCTGCAATTATTTATACATTCGTACATTAATTATTGTAAATTTAATTCAATCGTATATTTTATCGGAGAAAATTATTTTCTTTTGTACAGGTTTTCAATTCACGAAAAATAAAAAATAAAATAAAAGGAAAAAGAAACAAATTTATATAAAAATTAATGTAAAATGTAATATCACTACTAAGTTACATTAACTATTACTAGTAAAAGTATTATAATTGAATTACGTTAAAGTGATAAATAAAAATTATTTGATTTTCTTATTTCTTGTATATCAATAAAGTCAAATGGAAATTTAAATTTAAACAAAAAGGTTTAAATAAAAATAATAAGAGGAGATATAAAATATCGTATTTAACTAACATTTTATTACGAACAGTATTATATAAAATTACAGATAAAAATTATATAACATTTTTGTTACAATCGATGAATTATTGAGTAAAAAATTACAAAAAATTAAATCAATGAAATCAAAAAAAAAACAAAATTCTAAAAAAATCACAATCGATCGAATATTTTTATTCGAAAACGAATTAAACAAAAATGTAGAAATAAAAATATTACATGATTTTCTTATTACAATATGAATGATTCGTTAGAAAGGAATAAAAAAAAAAATAAATAAATAAATAAAGAAAAAAAAAAGAAAAAAAATTACAATTAATAAAAATATCGTTAGATGATCCTTTTCTTTTTTAATTTAATACTTAAGACGTGTTTCATATTACAACAAGCAAAAAATACAAAGATATACGATATTCGAGAAACAGGCATCCTAATTGATCATATTAATTACATTTAATTACAATTACAGAGCATGCTGCTGTGCGAGAAGCACTTAAAAAAAAAAAAAAAAAGAAAAGAAAAAGAAAAAGAAAAGAAAAAGAAAATAAATTACACGTAGAATATAAAAGGACAACACAATAAATGGTTTAATATTAAACTTACGCGATACTCGTTCTTAATTTTGCTCTTAATATATCGTCACGTTTTTTCTTCTTCTCTCTTTTTTTTCTTTTTTTTTTTTTTTTTCTTTCTTTTTAGATTTACCAAGAGAACGTCGAAATAACAGGATACGTCTTGTGTCGTCGCTCTCTATCCCGTAGGAAAGAAAAATAGCGAAAAGAAGAGTTGAAAGGGTAGATTGGTAATGTTTTCAATGGCAACTGATTGTGCGTGATGTTAACAACACATCAGTCTTTAAGTGTGTGTGTGAATTAGGTGTGTGTGTATTAGGTGAAAAGAAAAATTAGTAGAGTCCCTCTATCTCTTTCCATCGTTCGCATTTTATACTTCATATAGAATAATTTCTCCATCTTTCCATCTTTCTTTCTTTCTTTCTTTCTTTCTTACCTTTTGAGAAAACAAATTGAAAAGGAAGAGAGAAAAAAGATATGCACCTTTCTCTTTCTTTCTCTCTCTCTCTCTCTTTCGATTCTCTCGTCTCTTGATATAAGAAAACAGACACTTTGATTTCTATGAAAAGTAAATCGTGAAAAATACGACTTTTTTCTTTCGGAAGAAAACAATTCACTTCTTATTTTTTCATTTGTAATATTGACGTACAACATGCAAATAAAATTCAACAAAAGTAATAATATCGTCTTCGTATTTTTTTTGTTTTTCTTTTTTTTTTTTTTTTTTTTTTGTTTAGAAATGTCTCTCTATCTGTGTGTTTATACAAACATAATTTCTTAAAAAAAAAAAAAGAAAAAATAATAAATAAATAAATAAAATAAAATAAAAGTAAAAAAGAAAAAAGAAATCATGACTAGAAATATGTCGATACATTTACGATCATATTGAAAAAATATTGAAAAATTAAATTTACATAGTAACATATAAAAAAAGAATTTCTTTTTCTAAATTTAGAAGAAAAACATTAATTTAATATGATTTCTTAACAATGACGACTTCGTTACTCGTTAGATTCGAAAAGCAAAATGAAAAGAAAAAAGAAAAATAATATACAAGGTGAACAAATCGAAACGTGTATAGCATGAGTAACAGAATGAATGAGGGAGCTCCAAAAAGTTATCAGATGATTTTAAAAATCGATTACACTTTTTCGAACTACTTTTTTCGAGCTAATCGTTTTTCTTTTTCTTCTTCTTTTTTTTTTTGTGTGTTCAGATTGTAAAACTACAAATCCAACTGCAAAAAGCGAAGACTCGGGAAAGAGTAATTGATCTTTAAAATCATTTAGGAACTTTTGACCCAAATTAAGAAGTTTTGATGGACCATGTATCGATCGGAATGTTTAACAAAAAAAAAAAAAAAAAAAGAAAAGAAAAAAGGACAAAAAAAGATCGTACCACTTTTAAATGTCTAGTATATTAAAAAAGTCATACCATAAAAATACCGTAAACCATAACTAAACAAATCGATAAAGATAACCTTGCCGATATTGGATAATTAAAATGAGAGAGAACAAAGAGAGAAAGAAAGAAAGAAAAAAAAGAGAGAAAAAGAAAGAAAGAGAGAGAGATAGAGAGAGAGAGAGAGAGAGAGAGAATAATAAAAAGAGATCTACTAATTATCTATTTATAACATCGGAAATAAAGGAATTATTATTGATTAATTTCGTCTAATTTCGTTGTTTACTGTTCGTTCATTATCAAATAAAAATTAAGTCTTATAAAAAGTGAGATGGCAAGCGAAGCGTGTAAGATCGATAATAGCGCCTACGAGGGAGGAATAACAGAAGGGTGGGGGGAAGATATATATATATGTAGAGAGAGAAAGAGAGAGAGAGAGAGAGAAAAAGAAAGAGAAAAAGAAAGAGAAAGAGAGATGAAGAAAGGGGGAAAAAGAAAGATGGAGAAAGAGAGATGAAGAAAGGGGGAAAAAGAAAGATGGAGAAAGAGGGATAAAGCGAAAGAGAGAGAGAGAGAGAGAGAGAGAGAGAGAGAGAGAGAGAGAGAGAGAGAGAAAGAAAGAAAGAAAGAGAGAAAGAGATAGAGATACAATGAATCGAAGAGAGAAGGAGTAGGAAGCAAAAAAAAACAGAAATGAGCGGGAAAATGATAGATATTTTATTTGAATTTTGCGAATCCAAAAGTGACAAGCTCGTTAAATATATATGTATTCGTGTATATATATATATATACGTATTTATATATATATATATATTAATTATTATACTCACTCGTTTTTTATGGTGAGCATGATCGCAACTGATGTGTGTCCACCCTCGCTTCTCGATCTCTCTCACAATTCGACGGTCCCGAGTTCGGGCCTGAATGGCATATCACAGCCGGTCGTATTATCTCATCGAGAAGGCCTCTCTCTCTCTCTCTCTCTCTCTCTCTCTCTCTCTCTCTCTCTCTCTCTCTCTCTCTCTCTCTCTCTCTCTCTCTCTAACTATCTATCTATCTATCTATCTCTCTGTCCATTCACATTCAAGCTCAACATAAAGGTACATATAGACAAGGAAGGGGCCACCATAAAATCATCTCAATGGCTACGACTGTAAGTATGTGTGTGTTTTATATATGAACTGCAATCTTATAACATATGTTAGACTTTAGAACGTGTCACTCAAGATCTCAAGATCTCTTTCTCTCTCTCTCTCTCTCTCTCTCTCTCTCTCTCTCTCTCTCTCTCTCTCTCTCTCTTTACTATCATATTGTCCTTTTTTTGCAAAATACAACACCTACCTCTATGGACGTATAAAATATTCAGAATTCTGACATTGTTAATTACTCGATTCAATATCCTTTATATATTATTATTATTATTTTATTTTTAAATTTTAAAGAACCATAGGGGGAATATCAGAAAAAAAATTGAAAGTATGTAATTATTATTTAAAATTTGAATAATGTAAAATGTACAACGTATATATGTGCGCATATATATATATATATATGTATGTATATATGTGTATAACATATGATGTAATTGGTTGTTTTTTTATCTTTTTTAATTTTCTGAAATTGTTTGTTTTGTTTATTTTTAGTTATTTTTCAGTCAGTTTTCAGTCATATTTTCTTTTTTTGTTTTACATGTTTTTTTATTTTTTCTTTACTGAAATATTATTTATATAAGAGGAAAAATTTTTTTAAAACTATTTATTATTGCAATGTAATTCTTTGTTCCTCGTAAAGTTTTATCAGTATGAAAATTTTTTTAATATACTATCCGTGTTAATCTATCTATCTATTTATATCCTTGCGAAATTATTATAGTAAAAATTTTTGTTTATAGTATATTATAGTAAAAATTACGTTTTAATAAACAAGAAAAATAAAAGCTATAGTAAATAAAAATATACATATATAATTTTCCTTGATATATTTTATATGTGGTATGGAAAGAAATCTTATTTTCCCGATATCATCTGAAAGAATTTTACTAAGATGAAAAAAAATATATCAATTATAAGAATATAGTTCTGTCTTTTAAAATACTTCTCCTTTTTATTTTTCTTTTGTTTAACAATAAATAGAATGTCTTTGTAACAAAAATTTGTAAAAAAAAATTATATCCCGAAGAAGG